>NC_142025.1:110857545-111034464 GCF_049901735.1 Notechis scutatus | reverse complement strand
CTCTCAGTGGTTCCGGCTCTTTTCATAGTGACTGAGCTCAGCTGTCGAACGTCTGGTCGCCTCTTATTGTATCCTGCCCTCGTCGCCATTGTTGTGGAGCGGCGGAAGATACAAGGCTAACACAGAGCGAATGGTAAAAGGCTTTATTCTGTGAATAAAGGGTTGCCGTGGCTGCCGAAGCTAACAGGCAGATCATCTGGCGGCAACAGCTGATGCCATTTGACAGCTCCTTTTATAGCCGGCTGTCAAATGGCATCAACCAATGGGAGCGATCGGCACTCCCGCTGGACTGGAGTGGGGACTTCTGTCAGTTCTGTGAATACAACAGATGATACTTCCTATTTCAGTTCTATCCATAGAGAAGGAAGAGAACCTAATAGTGAAAGGACTGGAAGTGACTTTACACCTGGGTTCGACGCATCATTACCTGATGTAGTTGGGCCATCAGAACCCAGGACAGGAGGTACCAAGCATATGACATCAAGCTTTGTTCAAGGGGATTCACCATCTCACCGTGTACAACAGGCGGGTTCCTGGGGTCATCAGGGAATGTCTGGCCAGTGGCCACAATGCATGGTGTGGGGACCGCCACCATTGCAAAGTACATTTAACAGTAACCCAGATCGTATCACACTGTTTCTAAGCCAAGTGGTCAATCATCTAGAATTATATGCCTCTTGCTATCCATCACAATGGTCCATAGTGGTAGCTATCATCGGGTTTTTAACTGGGGATGCAGCAGATTAGATCGTGGAACTACACAATGAACAGGCCAGAGAATTGGTAGATGTAAGTCTTTTTTTGGACTCACTCCACAATCATTTTGAGGACAGGTCTTGCATCCACCAAACCGAGGGAGCTCTCATAGTGTTGAAGCAAAATGGGAGACCAGCAAATGAGTATGTATGGGAATTCTGACATTTAGCTGGGAAATTAAGGTCCTTGCCTGAGCGTCTGTTGGTTCGGGAATTCCGTGCTGGGTTGGATCATAGTTTAAGACAGGCATGCTTATATAGAGGGGTCCCTCAATGATTGACAGAATGGTACAGAACTGTGGTTGAATTGGAAGTTGGAATGAAGGAATTCAGAACCAAGCCCAAACCAATCCGAAAAGTACCTAAAGCTGATATTGGAGCTATGGGAGGTCAGAGCAGGCAAGGAGATGGACCCCTGGGTGGTAGGGGATGACCGGCTATTAGGTGTTTCAGATGTAACCTAATAGGTCATAGGGTGTTGGAATGCCCTGAGCTTGCCAATGAATGCATGAAACAAATGGCAAAGGCACCTGTCGGAGCAGTGACAAAATTCAGCTTTAGGAAACAGGGAATTGGTGCTGAAAAATCACAAGGACTGACTTTGAAAATGAAGGAAGAAGTATCACCATCAAGTCAACATCAATTGGAGGAACGAAGTCAACCCAGGGTTGTTTCAGGATTATATGATAGTGGTGAGGAAAGCCACGACGATACTATGGTGAGTGCTCCAGTATGTCCTTTTGTGATACCAGTCATGGTGGAAGGTCTGACCATGGGACAGAGGGGTAGATATGGGGCATTGATAGACACGGGCTGTACCAGGTGCCTCATTAGCCAATGAGTGGTGGATGAATTAAAGTTACGGGTGGAAACATTGCCTACACCAATGAATTTCGAGCAGGTGGATGGGTCCCTGCTTGGTGGATCCCCAGCTATGGTGATGACTTCTTCTTCTTCTTTTTCTTCAGCGTTTGTCCCGCGCTCTGGCGAGGTCCGCTAATGTCCTTGAGTATTGCTTCCACGCCTCTCTGTCTGCCACGTATGTCGGGTCTGTCTTCGCGATCTCTAGGTCGGCCTTGATCGTGTCCATCCAGCGTTGCTTAGGTCTACCACGCGGTCTCGCTCCTCCGACAGTCACCTTCATCGCAGGAGCTATGGTGATGACTATTCCTGTTAAACTAGAAATCGGAACTCATTGGGAATATCTACGATTTATTGTTGTCCCACATATGCGTGAGGCACTGATATTAGGACTTGTATGGTTGGATAACCCACTATATGGTGGGAACCCACTATATGGTGGGAAGGTGGTTGCCGTCATTTATGGCTTGTAGTAGGACCAGAACCCCCTCAGTCCGGTCCAGGGGAATCCATACCAAATACACTGAAAGAGTTAGCAACCACCATAGTAGAACATCCAAATCTCCCTTATCCGATTGAGTATCAGGATTTATCAAAGATATTTAGTGGAGAGGAGTGTGAGATCTTACCCCCGCACCGCAAAATGGGCTGCACTATAGAATTAATCCCAGGAGTGAAGCTACCTAACCCCGTATGTATGCTATGACTCCCAAGGAATGCAGGAGATGAGGAATTATTTGGATAAAAACCTAGCTCACGGCTTTATACAACAAGCCAGAAGTGGTATTCAACAGATTCTGACTAGTCATGGAGAACCAGTAGTTGAAATATTGAGTAGTTTGGAGAACTGGCAAATAACACCTCTGACTGGAGATTTTACAGTATCCTTCCCATGCCATGTTCACCAAGACACACCACAGAACCAGTAATTAAAAAAATTGAATCCCACCATTATATGAAGCAGACATTTCTTAATGTATTTTTTTTTCTTTACAGAATATTTTTTCAGAATTACCAGCATATCCTGGCCTTAGCGTTTATTCTAAAAGAGATCAATGAAAATGACCAGATCTTTCCCAATATCACTCTGGGCTTCCATATTTTTGACAGCCATTTCAGTCCAAGGTGGATTTACTTCGCTTCAATGCTGCTGCCTTTCACTCATGGAAAATTCATCCCCAACTACAAGTGTGGGATCCCAAAACTCTTAGCTGAGTGATTGGGGGACCTGATATCTCTCTTCACATGGCAGCTGTATTGTCCATCTCCAAAGTTCCTCAGGTAAGTGGTGCAAGAAGATATACATTATTAAATTGCCATACTTCCCCAGAAGTCTGAGTGCTTCTTTCTCTAAAAAAAGGAGACATCTTTCAGAATCCAGGATATTATTTTTTTATTGATAGGATTACCATAGTAATAATTCTGAACAGACAGTGGGGTTACAAGGCATAGAAAAACATCCCCCAATGCCCGACTCTGAATTAAGAGTTGGAAGTCTTCTAGCCCAACGCCTGCTCAAACAGATAACCCTATACCATTTCATATCAATGGTTGTCCAATCTCTTCTTAAATACCTCCAGTGATGGGGTAGCCACAACATCTGAAGGCAAGTCATTCAACTGATTCATTGTTCTCCTGTTCACCTGGTTCTCTCCTTGATTAATTTCCATCCACTGATTTTTGTCCCACTTCGAGGTGTTTTGGAGAATAGATTGACCCCTGTTTTTATCCTTTTTCTCAACCTCAGGGAATATCTTGGTTGCATCTTGGTTGCTTTCTAAATAAATGCACCTAGTTGCATAATGTTTCAGTATATAAACTCAAGGACACCCAAATCCTCAAATGAATGTACCCAGTGTCAGAAGTTCACTTTCCATTTGCATATGTTTGTCTTCCTTTAATTGACCTATGGCTCTGCTCCAGCCATGGAAAAAGAGACTCAAGCAGTTTTCTTCCAGCAAATGTTTCCAGATGAATCCCATGAACATAAGGGCCTCATGCTGTTATTGAAGTACTTAAGATGGATTTGGGTTGGAATTCTTGTAGCAAAGAATAAGAAAGCAGAGGAATTTGTCCAGGAAGTGGTCCCTACCTTTTCTGAGAATGGCATCTGCACTGAGTTCATAGTACAGATACCAAACACAGATTTCTATAGTGATTTTACAGATATAATGGATGAATTTCTATGTATATACCATGTTCTCATGAAGAGCAGGGCCAATGTGATAATTCTATATGGTAAAATTCAGACTATAACATATCTGAGAAGTTTTCTCCAGTTTTCAGAAGTGGAAGATATACCAAAGAAGCCAAAGATCTGGCTTATAAATGCGCAGACACAGTACACCTCAATCTCCCTTCATAAATCATGGGATATCCATTTCCTACATGGGGCTTTATCCTTTGCAGTTCATATAAAAGAGATCCAAGACTTCCAGGAATTTCTTCACAATCTAACTCCAAACAATGACCATCATGATCATTTTTGGAAAGATTTCTGGGAACAGGCATTTGACTGTTTCTTCTCCAACTCAAGAACAGAGACATCTGAGGAAACTTGTACTGGACAGGAGAAGCTTGGGAAACTTCCTACATCTGTGTTTGAAACATGCATCAATGGACAGAGTTACAATATTTACAACGCAGTCTATGCTGTGGCACACGCTTGGCAATCTCTGTATTTATCCAAATCCAGGGATGCAACAATAGTGAAAAATGGAAGGAAGGAGGTTCTCAACCAAATATGGTGGCAGGTAAGTCCTATAAGCAGATTAGTGCAGAGACAACCATATATGTATGTCTGTGGAGATTCTCGGTCATCCAGGTCATGGTTGTTCCAAAGATGCTTTTGTGAGAGGCAACTGGACTTCTTTGCTTTTCTTTGAAGACTTCCAAATGTCCTCAATGACTCTCATCAAGCATGTGAATGACCAGATGACTGCAAAGAATATAAATCCTTCTATTTCTCACCATTTACTTAGAACTGAAGAAGCTCTTGGATGAGAACTGAAACCTCTTCAAGGAAATCAATAAAGACCAGTTGCCTCTTCGAAAAGCACCTCTGGGACAGAGGTGTAATTCAAGAAATTCACACCGGTTCATGCAAACCAGTAGCAATGATTTGGCATGGATTGCCTAACCAGTGGCTATCCCTGGCTGCCCATGCCCCCCGACCCGGTCGCCTGGTCTCCCAGGCTCTCAGTCACTCACTTGCCCCAGTTGCTCTCCTAGCTTTCCCTACCATGTGGTGGCTGAAGTGCAGCTCGGGCAGATGTCCTGCAGCTGCTGCACATGTGCACTGTGTGTGCAGCTTCTACACATACAGTGCACATATGCAGTGGCCCCAGAACATCCACCTGCCTGCCCGCCCCCCCTCCTGGAGCATGCTTTCTTCTTCTCCCTGTGGATGCACCTCTTCCAGCAAGTGGTCACATGTCCAGCTGCCCCTTTTTAAATGCAACAATCCTCCCCCAACCGGACGGCTGCTCTCCTCCTTCTCTGCCTGTTAGTTCTGTATGGTCAAGGAGGAGAAGAGCAGTCAGCCGGTTTTGGGAGGCTTCTTGCATTGCAAAACAGGTGGCTGGAGACCAAAAAATAGCCACCACCAGCCGCCTCTTCCACAGTGCAAGATGCCTGCCCCAACTGGCCAACTGCTCTCCTTCTCCTCAGCAACACAGAACAAACAGTCAGAGAAGAAGAAGAGCAGCTGGCCAGTTGCGCTGAAAAAGGGGCGGCTGGGGGAGATTCTTTTTCAGTCTCCAGGCACCTCTTTCGGAGTGCTGCACCACTCCACTCAAACTTGCTTGCACAAGGCCCTCTGGTGCAGTGGGCTCAATAGGGTGGATCTACATGGCCAGCACCAAGAACACAGCTGCGGCGGTGCATTGGAGAAGCAGAGCAAAACCACTGCAAGAGGCCTATAGCCGCCGCTTACTTTTTTGTGTGAAAGGAAGGTAAGGTTTCAGGCAGTCAGGAAAGCTGCCTAGCCCAGAGCTACCCAGCGGGGGGAGAGGGAGCAGGTAGCACATGCATTGCTTGAATTTCCCAGCCCCAAAAGTGGGAGGGGAGGATATGGAAGTCTTGCCTGCTGGCTTTTGGGGGCAACACAGAACCAGAGACTACCCAGGAGGAAACCTTTGTTGTGGTTCTAGCTTTCATGGCCACCAAACCAAGTTCCGGATTGAGAAAATGGTCAGTTTCATTCTTCTAGCCTGCTCCCTTGTCCAAATGTGTGTTTGTGCTGTGTGGCTGATAACATCCCCACCATACCCAGATTTTGATGCACACTCAATACCTGAAGAACTCATCCTGGAGTGCAATGAGGACTCGGTCATGTTCTACTGTGTTTTTGGCTTTATGGGTTTTCTTGCTCTGGTTAGCTTCTCTGCTGCTTTTCTAGCTAGGAAGTTACCTGACAGTTTCAATGAAGCCAAATTCATCACCTTCAGCATGTTGGTCTTCTGCAGTGTTTGGCTGTGCTTTATCCCAACCTATCTAAGCAGAATGGGAAAATATACATTGCCTGTGGAGATTTTCTCCATGATCTCCTCCAGTGCTGGATTATTGGTGTGTATCTTTCTTCCCAAGTGTTTTATCATTGTGATGAGACCCGAACTGAATGGTAAACATAAGCTCATGAAGAGAAAGTTTTAACAATTCTTTCCATTTGCCTGATATCCTTTGGAGATCTTCCCCAGTAGCACATTTTAGCCAGAGAACAATGTGCAGTAAGATTGGCCTTTTAGATTGCCGTTTGTCTGTGATTTAAGATAGGTCAGAACTTTTTTTCCCATCTTGAAGGCAATTATAAATGGGGGGCAGTGGTGGGATTCAGATAATTTAACAACCAGTTCTCTGCCCTAATGACCAGTTGGGTAGGTGTGGCTGGGTGGGCATGTGACTGGGTGGGCTTCGCCAAATCACCATCACTCACATCAAGGGGAGCTTCTCCTCGCTTGGCCTCTTGTAACTGTGGGGATGCTGCAATGTTTTTAAATGTGAAAAACAGTCATAGGTCACTTTTTTCAGTGCCATTGTAACTTTGAATGTTGTAATACAAAAATACAAAAAGAAAATATTGGAATGTGCTGAAATGAGTAGATTGACATTTGAAATTAGAGAACAAAAGGATAAACAATTTTATAAAATTTGGGATCTATTCTATCAATTGTTAGACAATAAAATACAGTAATGAAATATGTAGACTTTTAGAAAATAATAAATATATAAAGATGTACTTCTTTCTTATTATATCTACAAATGATTTTAGGATAGATTTGGGATGATAATATGAACTGTTATAAAATAAACTAAGTAAATTATTATTATCTTATAAAACATGAATGAATAAAAATATAGTCAAATGATTGATTATAATGATACTAAGGTATTTAATTTTTGATTGATAATATGAGATTATATGCAATGTAATTGTAATTGCGGACTACGAAATGGAAGCACAAAACAATTTGTAAACCAACCGGCACACTGTATGTACACCTATGGAAGATAGCTTGATGTTTTTATGTTTTGTTTGTTCATGTTTGTTTTTAGAAACCAATAAAATTTTAAAAAAATACAAAAAGCTTCTTTGCCTGCAGAAAGCTGCCCTAAATGCCAATCATTAGATTAAAAATACTTGCAAGCTGGAGCTACAAATCAGGCAGGGGGCCAGAGCATCTTGAAGAATTAAAATAGTGCAAAAATAACTATCAGCAGCTGATTCTTCCTCATAAAGTAAAATCCTTTAGTAGAGAGGTCATTTAAGCTCTCCAGAAAGAGCACACTCAGGAGAAGCAATCTTTAGATCCATTTGCATGACTTAAAGATACCAGCTGGTCTCACTCACCTCACAAGATGTCCTAAGGAAATCATCCAGGTTTAAGGAAAGATCACAGGCTCCCCAGAAAGGCAATAAAAAATCAGTGCCAAGCTTGCATCTGGCCTCTTGAAAGTACACCCCAAAAGGACAGTGCCAGAAACCACTAAAGCAGTGAAGGAATACCTCCTCATCGGATAGAAAAAGAAAACATGAGGCAGGAAAAAATTTAAACACAATGCAAATTATTAAATCACAACAGTAGCTGTTGGTTCTTAAACAATTACCAAGACATGGGAACTAGCCAGATTTCTCAACCCAGTTTGTTTTCAGGAACAGAGATTAACCATTTTCATTCCTGAATAGGGAAAATTATTCTATCAATAAACACAGGATTAAACATCTCCAAGCACAGAATTAAACTTCACCAAAAACTAGTTTTAGACCAAAACTCAGAAAGGGTATGTAAATTCACATTTGAATATCAATCAATTTGAATATCAATCTTTCTAGCTAGCCAAGAAACCTTGCTGAATGTCACTCATCTTGGTTCCTTGTCATTGAAAGCTTCTTTCCGCCAGCTCTGCTTCATTGTTCAATTATTTCTTCAAAGTGCTGATTGTTGCATCCCAGCTGGAAAAACTCCACCAGGGAGTATTTCCTCCCAACAGCAGCATAAAAAGCTTAAAACAATCTTTCCCCTTTAAGAAAGTCAAGCCCCAGCAAAGTACCAGCACAGAAGAAAAAAACTCAGGAGAAGCTCAGGTGACAGAAAGTCTAGGCATACTGCCAAGAATCTAATAAGTGTTAATGGAGAGGCAGTTTCTATAAGTAGGACAATAAAGATTAGGCTAGAATCAACACAAGAATGTTCCCTGCCTTCCTTACAGGATTAGTCTTGTAAAGTGGAAAAAAAGGAGATTTCTTCCATTAACCAGTTCTTCAAACTGCTGAGAAAGTTAACAACAGGTTCTAGCAAATAGGTGAGAACCGGTAGAATCCCATCCCTAATGAGCACCATAAAAGCATATGGATAAATTGATGTATGGCAATATTTCATGTATTATAGGCAGCTCTGATTAAATATATGATTAAATATGAATTGTAAATCATTTTAATTCACATCCATTGTGGAAAAATAGTGGATTTAAATACGAATACCTTTTCATTTAAAAAGTTAGAGCTTATGAATGGTTTCTGAAACAAGCAAACACTGACAGGTGATCTAAGAAACTGTCCCCAATGAGATTTATTTTATTTATTTATTTATTTATTTTTGTCAATTGCTTACAAAATAATAGGTATCAGTAAAAACATAGTTATGAATACATGAATACATATAAGAAAATTTTAAAAAAATAAAAGAAACAATATGACAGGGACGGTAGGCACATTGGTGTGCTTATGCATGCCCCCTACAGACCTCTTAGGAAAGGGGTGAGGTCAATAGTAGACAGTCTAAGGTTAAAGTTTTTCAGGTTTGGGGAAGAAACCACAGAGTCAAGTAGAGTATTCCAGACATTGACCACTCTGTTGCTGAAGTCGTATTTCCTGCAATCAAGTTTGGTGCGATTAACCTTGAGTTTGTATCTATTGTTTGCTCTTGTATTGTTATTGTTGAAGCTGAAGTATTTGTTGACAGGTAGGACATTGCAATGTATGATTTTATATATTATACTTAGATTGGACCAAAGGTGGCGTAGTTCTAGGTTTTCTAGGCCTAGAATTTTGAGTCTGGTGGCATAAGGTATTCTACAATGAGTAGAAGAGTGGAGAACTCTTCTTGTGAAATATTTCTGGACTTTCTCAACTGTGTTAATATCAGATACGTAATGTGGGTTCCAGACTGATGAGCTGTATTTGAGTATTGGTCTAGCAAATGTTTTGTATACTCTAGTTAGTAGTGTAATATTACCAGAGAAAAGGCTACATAAGATTAGGTTAACAACTCTTAACGCCCTTTTGGCTATGTAGTTACAGTGGGCTCTCGCACTTAGGTCATTAGAGATGAGTATTCCAAGATCCTTGACAGAGTTTGGATCATCAACAAGGTCTTCACTATTCCGACTGTATTTTATTTTCTGATTTTTTTTGCCAATATGTATGTTGAGATTTGAAGTTGCCCCCAGTTGCCCAGGGATGTGAACCAATCGAGTCTCAGGAGGCTAGGTAGTGCTACTAAGCACTAACAGCAATGATCCTGAAAATTGGCCATACTCTACATTGAACTCGCTGCTCCCCAAAATGAGTATATGGTTCCCTTGGTAGTCTCGTAGTCATACTGGACTGAGTTTGAGAGTCCGGCTCACCTTTTATTTCATATCTCCTTCATGGTTTCCCATGATACTATTGTGATGGCCAATCCTGTGTCCACTTCCAACTTCCATGGCACCCCTTCTATATTAACATATATTTTTGTCACATATATTTTTTGATGGGGGTGGCTTCCTAATTGCTGGCTGACATTTCCATGGGCCGCACATTGGTTTGAATTGTGAAACATGCTTCCTCTCTGTCTTTTCACCTTTGGAACCAGTGTTTGAAGATGTTCACATATGTGACTGTCTCTCATTATCTAATTAGCAGTTTCTCTCATCCAGATCCTAGGGGATCCATTGGAAAAAGGAGGTACAGACTCTGAAGGATGCTATTTATTGTCCCCATGATATTCCATCTCATGGTTCAGAGCCCCAAAGCTCTGTGAATTCATTTGATAGCATGTTGCACTCCCTATTTGTGTCTGAAAAATATCTCAAGAAGACAGTTGAGTCTGATCTACTTCAATCGTGCAAACAGAGGCATTTAAACACAGAAAGAAGACACTCATGGATGATGTTAGTTTTTATGGAGTTGCTATTAATAGTAATGTCTCAAGTGGTGTGCCAGGATCCTAGCCTTCAATGTGACCTTCAGGAGCCAATTCCTATACATCACACATATCATCAGCATGGAGATATCAACATTGCTGGCATTATTTCTGCCTTGTTTACATTTTCTGATCCCATTGATTTCAGTCAACATCCTTCTCAGGCACTTCAGGAGGGATCTGTGTGAGTACATCATTCATTTATGGTCAAATTCTGGACTGTGCTGCTAAACCACATGATGCTTGAAATATTTTCCTCTCATGACAAAGATTCCAGAAAGAAGTATCTTAAATGAGACACCTAGGTTTATTGTGTAAGAAGTGATATTTCTCTCTCTAGGCATGCTAGAATATGTCTGCTGAACAAAACACTTCATTGGTGACAGGAAGAGGATCCAGGCATTAAAAACATTCTGCTACCTCCATTCGGTTACCTTAAACAACCCCACAAGGAATTATGGGGTCATTAAATGAAGATGATGAAAATGATGTGTGTGTATGTGTGTGTACACACACAGGCATGCATGTGTGCTAATATTTTTCATTTCATTTTCCAGGATCTGGGCTTAATAGTAAAGATGGATGCATTACTAGAGGGAACAAGAGCAGGAATAAGTAGGTCCTAATCCTGCTATATAGAGCTTTAATGAGATCCCATTTGGAATGTTATATCCAGTTTTGGAGATCTCACTTAAAAAACTGATATTGAAAAGATTGAGTGAGTCCAGAGACGAGCAACAAAAATGGTGCATTGTCTGAGGGACAAAACATACTAGGGCGAAAGTGTACTAGAAGCTTGGAAGCAACTTCCAAGCAAAGGTAACAGGCCAATCATCAGTAACTGAGTTTGAACATGATTGGGCTAAACAGATGTCCATCATCTGACAAAAATTGAAACAATAGAAAAATAACAAATAAATTAACAAGAAAAAGAATAATTCAGGGGGTCACACAAAATACCATTAAATCTTTTTCTGCCCTTGGATTTCAATGTTTGTATAGGTTGCACTGACACATTCCATGAAATGTGCTGTGATGAAGGATTGCAGGTGCCATGATATGAAGCAAACATTTCTTAATATATTTTTTTTTCTTTACAGAATATTTTTTCAGAATTACCAGCATGTCCTGGCCTTAGCCTTTACTCTAAAAGAGATCAATGAAAATCACCAGATCCTACCCAATATCACGCTGGGCTTCCATATTTTTAACAGCCATTTCAGTCCAAGCTGGACTTACTTTGCTTCAATGCTGCTGCCTTTCACTCATGGAAAATTCATCCCTAACTACAAGTGTGGGGTCCCAAAACCTTTGGCTGCAGTGATTGGAGGACCTGATATTTCTGTTCACATGGCAGCTGTATTGTCCATCTACAAAGTTCCTCAGGTAAGAGATGCGGAAGATATTCTTCATTATATTGCCATACTTCCCCAGAAGTGCTTCTTTCTCTCTAAAAAAAGAAAAAAAGGAGACAACTTTCATATTCCAGGATATTATTTTTTTTGCTTGATAGGATTACCATAGCAGCATGAATACTCATAACTCTGAACAGACAGTGGGGATACTGAGCATAGAAAAACATTCCCTAATGCCAGACACTGAATTAAGAGTTGGGAGGAACCATGGAAGTCTTCTAGTCCAGTGCCTGCTCAACCATATAACCCTATACCGTTTAATTTCAATGATTGTACAACCTCTTCTTAAATGCTTCCAGTGATGGAGCACCCACAACATCTGAAGGCAAGCCATTCAACTCATTCATTGTTCTAAACTGGTTCTCTCCTTGATTAGTTTCCATCCATTGCTTCTTGTCCCACTGTTAGGTGCATAGGAGAATAGGTTGACCCCTGTTTTTTCCTCTACCTCATGATATAGAGGGACATCTTGGTTGCTTTCTAAATAAACACAACTAGTTGCATAATGTTTCAGTATATAAACTCAGGGGCACCCAAAGCCTTAAATGAATATAAACAGTATCAGAGGTTACTTAGATCTTTCCATCTGCATATGTTTGTTTTCCTTTAGTTGACCTATGGCTCTGCTCCAGCCATGGAAAAAGAGACTCAAGCGGTTTTCTTCCAGCAAATGTTTCCAAATGAATCCCATGAACATAAGGGCCTCAAACTGTTATTGAAGTATTTAAGATGGATCTGGGTTGGGATTCTTGTAGTAAAGGATGAGAAATCAGAGAAATTTGTCCAGGAGGTAGTCCCTACCTTTTCCGACTATGGCATCTGCACCGAGTTCATAGCAGAGTTACCAAACATAGATTTCTATAATGACTTTACTGATGTTATAGATGAAGGACTACATATATACCATGTTCTCATGAAGAGCAGGGCCAATGTTATAATCGTATACGGAAAAATTCAAACCATATCAGTTCTGAGAAGTTTCCTCCGGTTTTCAGAAGTGGAGGACATTCCAAAGAAGCCAAAGATCTGGCTTATAAACGCTCAAACAGACTTCACCTCACTTTCCCTTCATAAATCATGGGACATCCATTTCCTACATGGGACTTTATCCTTTGCAGTTCACACAAAAGAGATCCCAGACTTCCAAAAATCCCTTCACAATCTAAGTCCAAACAGTGACCATCATGATCATTTTCGGAAAGATTTCTGGGAACAGGCATTTGGTTGTTTCTTCTCCAACTCAAGAACTGAGACATCTGAGGAAACTTGTACTGGAAAGGAGAAGCTTGGGACCCTTCCTACATCTGTGTTTGAAACATGCATCAGTGGACAGAGTTACAATATTTACAATGCAGTCTATGTTGTGGCACATGCTTTGCAATCTCTGTATTTATCCAAATGCAGGGGTGCAACAATAGTGAAAAAAGGAAGGAATGAGGTTCTCAACCAAGTATGGTGGCAGGTAAGCCTGTAAGCAGATTAACGCGGAGACAACCATATCTGAATGTCTGTGGAGATTCTCAGTCATTCAGGTCCCAGTTGTCCCAAAGGTTCTTTTTCAAGAGGCAACTGGACTTTTTTGCTTTTCTTTGAAGACCTCCAAGTGTCCTCAATGACTCTCAAAGAGTGTGAATGATCGGATGTCTGAAAGGAATATAAATCCTTCCATTCCCCACCATTCACTTAGAACTGAAGAAGCTCTTGGATGAGAAGTGGAACCTCTTCAAGGAAAACAAGATAGTTGCCTCTTTGAAAAGAAACTTTGGGACAATGATATCTGCAGTTGCAAGATCTGTCCATAAACTCAAACAAACAATATTGTATAGGGGGATTAACTTTAGGTCTAAAAGTGAGATGTATTAATGGATTAATCAACTGATTCTATCCCTGAAATTGACAGACTTGCCCAAAACTTTCTTCGTGACACACAGTGATTCTTCCAAGCTGCTTTTTTATTGTTCTGCATTTATAAGCAAAATCCTGTAGGATTGCCCACTCTACTATCAGTATTATCAATATATTCTGTTAACCATAAGGAAGGACTACATTCCCTTATAGATAACTTTCTGGATACTGATGCTTTGCTATGAAACTATGTGGTTGGCCTTGATAAAGCTTGAAAATTAATGATTAGTTTCGATCGGGCCTGATAAATTGACACTTAAAGCTTGAAAATTAATGAGTAGTTTAAAAAGGCACTGTATTATTTCATTCGAGACAGTAAGCTAAATTTCTGTTACAGATTAAGACATTATGATAAATCTAACAGCAGTAAAATAGATGGGCCCTTTAATCTCACCAGCACTCCTGGCTTTTTGGTCATGCTAATAACTTGCATAGCATAGACTTTCAATTTGTCTTCTCAGATGAATTGCTCAGGATCTCCCTGTAAACAACATTCCTGGTTTTGCTCTGTGGCTGGTGAATGACCAGGCTCAGGTGAACTGACTCTGGAGCACACCACATACAATTGGCCATGGGAGAGAGTCACTCCTCAGATGCACACCAGCCACTTTTAAAGTCTGCCCCTGGACCTTATTGATGGTGATGGCGTAGCACATCTTAACGAGAAATTGTAGACATTTGAACTCAAAGTGGTAATCTGATGGGATTAGAGCAGTGGTGAAATTCAACCACCTCACACCACCTCGGGAAAGGTGGTAGGGACGATTTGAATTGGTTGGCCGTACCCATGCCCACCCACCTTCTCTTTGTTTTAGAGACTGAGTCCCACCAAGCCACTCCCACCAAGCCATGCCCACAGAGCCGGTAGGGGAAAATTTTGAATTTCACCCCTGGATCAGAGGAATTCAGGGGATGAAAACAGTTTCTCCCTGATAGATGCCTGTGAAAATTGTGGCTTCAATTATATGTTTGTACAGAGTCTTCACCTGAAGCCTGGTGACACTGCACAGTTTTGGAGGGCTTAGATTGCATAACAGCATGATTGGAGCGCCAACCTTGAGGTAGAGGACATTAAAGCTTTTCCTGTGTTTTTTCCCTCTTTTCCCTTTAAGTGGTGGTACAGTAGAAGGAACAGATTTGTCAGAACTGAAGAGGTCAGTGTAAGAAGTGAGTTGGGGCTAGGACACTATGCAGGACAAATTCGGTTCACATTCTGTTGGCTCAGTGGTGGTGGGTGATTGAAACTCATAAGGGAATATCTCTCCTGCCACCTTGAGTTTGGAAGCAGTATCACAGGTTGAAGGTGTAGATATTTTGATAGGTACCGACATTTAGTACTGTAAGGAGCCGCAGACCCCTCCTGAGTGAAGGTGTGGAACATCTGGCAGTTTGAACCGAGGTAACGGAATGTGAGGAGACTGGCAGTTGGAACAGAGTTCTTTTCAGGTGTGGAGGAGGAGTTGAATGTCTAACTCCTTAGCATCAGAGGGTGTTAATACCCAGAAGCAGTTCCATACATGGAAGGTATAGACATTTTTTTAAAGTTTTCTTTATTAAACAATTAAACAATCAACAGACACAAAGACAGACAATTCTTACAATAAAAAAGTTGAATGTGGTACAGTCTTCCTAACATCAATCATTGTCATTGCTTCGCTAAATCCAATAGTAATATTACATAATTCTCCTCTGTTAAGGTATAGGCATTTTGATGAGGTACCGATGTTTAGTACTGTAAGGAGCCCCAGACCGCTCCTGAGTGAAGGAGTGGAATGTCTACCAGTTTGAACTGAGGTAATGGAATGTGAGGCAACTGGCAGTTGGAAAAGAATTCTTTTCAGGTGGGGAGTAGGAGTAGAACTCCTTAGCATCAGAGCATGTTAATTACCATATAAGAAATACTAATGAAATACTAATGATCTGATTATCATTTCAAAAAATCATTTCTTAGTGAGCTCCTACCAGCCAAGAGGAACATACATGCCAAATTTCAAGTTTGTAGGCTTTAAAGTTATGGAAATTCTATGATGAATGAGTGGTACTTGGCATTTATATATAGATAACTAGCTCTATACCTGCACTTCGCTATGAAACTATGTGATCTGGCTTAGTTTTGGGGGGAGGAAAATTTGGCTAGCATCCTGTCAGTGTGTGAGAGAGTTGAGGGCTGTTTGGAAACTGAAACATGGAAACTGAACAGTATTCGCTGTGTGAGCAAGAAGGAGACAGCAAGGAGTCTCAGCATGGCTTAGCTCAACTAGTCAATACTAAAGCTGGTTGCTACTGTGCAACTAAAACTGAAACTCCTCTCCTCTGCTTTTGTTTTGCATTTGGAACATATTTCTTTTCAGGTGGGGAGGGGGAGTAGAACTGCTTAGCATCAGAGCCTTCTAATAGTAATAATATATGAAATACTAGTGCTCTGATGGACATTTTGAAAAATCCTTTCTTAGTGAGCACCTAGAAGCCAAGAAGAATATACGTGCCAAATTTCAAGTTTTGTAGGCTTTACAGTTCTGGAGATTTTGTGATGAAGTGTGAGTGGTATTTCACTTTAATATATATATAGATATATTCAAATGTATAAGACAATAATAAGATAAAACATAATGTAACCAAAAAGTGTGTTTGCTTGTGTTTGAGAGGGAGAGTATATACATACATAAGCATAGACCTTTTCAATTACTTTGTGTTTTATCTTGTTATTATCTTACTTCTAGTCTGCAATAATCCAAATCAAACCTTAGTATGGCTACAGCAAGTTTAAGGCTCTTTGTAAGTAAGAATAGTAGTAAACTTTTATAGCCATATCTATCCTAGTATTTCTTATTATCTATCAGAAGTCATCTGGCTCATGAGGTATTAGCAATTAAACTAATTTTTTTTCAATTTTATTCATAAACATTTTTTGAATATAGCGTTTTGTCCAGATATATTATTTACAAAAAAGAGAGAAAGAAAGAAACATAGCTAATACTGTAAAAATATTGTCCATTTACTAATAATAATACTAATAATATAATAACACCTAAATTAACAGCACTAGTAATACTACAGTTCCCATACAATACAGTTCCCATTCTTTATAATTCATATTTTTAATGTTTATAGCAATTATAGTTATATATCTTCCCATGTTTTTCTTCCTCTAACTTCTACCCCTTATTTTAAGCCACTCATAAAATCTGTTCCACATCAAATAGCAGAAAAAGTGGGACAGCGGCTCACATGGGCTTCTGTTGCACATGGCTAGTGGTGCTACTGCCACCATGAGGCAAGTGTCAGGGCATGGATGCTTGGCTGTGGGAACCCTAAGGTAAGCCAGTGAAGGGAGCATGGGGCAGCTCCACCACCATCCCACCTCACTTCATGGCTGTGGCATCGCGAGCAACCAGATGGAATAGGCAGACAGTTGGTTGCACAGGCTCTTACATAGGACTTATTTGGGGGGGGGGGGGGTAGAGCTTACATTAGGCACACATGTAAAAAACATGCTAGGGCTTATTTTCAGGACAGGTCTTATTTTCAGGGAAACATGGTATTTGTTTGATCCTGGCCTAAAACTACAATTTTTAAAAAGTTTTAATATTTTCTTTGTTTAAAGAAACATATATATGTATGCTTTGAATATATGAATTCCTTCTCTCTTCTCTGTCCTTTTCACTCTTTGTCCCTCGTTGGCTGTCTCTGTTTTTCAGGTTCATTCTTTTCTGAGAAGTGTCAGATTCAACAACAGTGTTGGTGAGAAGGTCTCCTTTGATGAAAATGGAGAATTCATTGGTGGATATGATATTATCAACTGGATCTCATTCCCAAACCAATCTTTTGTCAGGGTCAAAGTAGGGATCATTGATCCCACAGCTCCAGAGGACAAATTCTTCAATATTTCTGTAGATTCCATCACATGGCCAGTAGGATTTAATCAGGTTAGTTGTTTAAATCTAGATTGGTCTCCCTTCCTTTATGTGACATAAAAGTGTCTTTATTGATGAAAGACTTAGAGCATCATCTGTGAACAAGCCTAAATATAAATGTTCAGGGAAGGAAAAATGTATCTGTAAGAATAATTACTTTTGTAATAGTTGATACAAAATACCCTTTACTGGGCCCTCTGTTACTTACATATAATAGCTTCATGGTTTCAAAGTAAAAGCTACAATCCGGTAAACAACCCATTTCACCAGTCTGGTGACTTCAAAATTCAGAAGTTGGGAGAACTATTGTTATCTAACCAGCACAAAGATTGTCTTTGGAGAGTTTTGATGATGGTTATTGAAAGCTAATAAGGGTAGATGAATTGTTATTTCAGACTAGTTACATGTAAAATGCTGTTATCACATTACTTCTGGATTGCACTACTTAATTCATAAATATGTTTTATGCTGGTTATTCCAAATTCACCAAACACTTTCTTTTTCCTCTGTATCTTAAAATATTCTTTGTTCTTTGATAGGCATTGCCTTTATCTCTGTGTAATGATCCTTGTGAGGCAGGATACAGCAAGGAAAAGTTAGAAGGAGAATCGTTTTGCTGCTATGCTTGCCGTCTGTGTCCAGAGGGGAAAATATCAAAAAAGAAAGGTAGGAAATTTCCAAATACAGTATAATGGGACTAAGCCAGGAGGGTACAAGACTGTCTGTAATCCACGGTATCAATGCCAGTCAATGTTTTCTTTTTCAGATGTGAATGACTGCTCTCCATGTCCAGAAGACCAATATCCAAACCCTGACAAAAATATGTGCATTCCAAAGCGGATCACGTTTTTGTCCTATGAAGAACCCTTGGGGATCAGTCTGATTGTTCTTTCCCTTTGCTTTTCTTTGAAGACAACTTTGGTCATCACAATCTTCATGAAACACAAAGATACTCCCATCGTCAAAGCCAACAACCGGAATCTCACCTACATTCTCCTAGTTTCCCTCCTCCTCTCTTTCCTTTGTGTCTTTCTATTTCTTGGGAGACCCAATACGATTGTGTGTCTCCTTCGACAGCCAGCTTTTGGGCTCATCTTTTCAGTGGCGGTTTCTTGCGTCTTGGCCAAAACATTTGTTGTGGTTCTAGCATTCATGGCCACCAAACCTGGTTCCAGATTGAGGAAATGGGTGGGGGGAAGAATGGTCGGTTTCATTCTTCTAGCCTGCTCCCTTGTCCAAATGTGTGTTTGTGCTGTGTGGCTGATAACGTCCCCCCCATACCCAGATTTTGATGCACACTCAATACCTGAAGAACTCATCCTGGAGTGCAATGAGGACTCAGTCATGTTCTACTGTGTTTTGGGCTTTATGGGTTTCCTTGCTCTGATTAGCTTCACTGCTGCTTTTCTAGCTAGGAAGTTACCTGACAGTTTCAATGAAGCCAAATTCATCACCTTCAGCATGTTGGTCTTCTGCAGTGTTTGGCTGTGCTTTATCCCAACGTATCTAAGCACAAGGGGAAAATATACATTGGCTGTAGAGATCTTCTCCATGATCTCCTCCAGTGCTGGATTATTGGTGTGCATCTTTCTTCCCAAGTGTTTTATCATTGTGATGAGACCCGAACTGAATGATAAACATCAGCTAATGAAGAGAAACTTTTAACAAATCTTTCCATTTGCCTGATAGCCTTTATATTTAGATGTTGGAGATCTTCCCCACTGGCACATTTAAACCAGAGAACAATCTGCTGTAATATTGGCCTTTCATAGTGCCCTGATACTGAGATTTAGAAAGCTTTTGTAAGAGACCATAAAACCATATCAATAAATAATTGCACAAATTGATGTATGGACCTATTTCAGTATATGATATAGAAATTAAATGTGAGTTTAATCTGTTAAATTAAAAGTGTCTTGACTAGTTGTGTTAATTCATATGCAGACTAGAATATATAAGAGGAAGTGGGCATTAAATAGAAATGAGTGTTTTAATTTAAACAGGGAAGGCCTACAAATTGTGTCAAAATCAATTAGATACTAGCAATTTTCTGGTGCGTATGATGTGTAGTAGTCACCTGACTGTTGTTCTGGTCCCTTAAACTGTTGTAGCTGTCCCCTTTCATGGCTTGGGACCCAGTTATCTGAGGAACCATCTCTTGCCAGTCACATTCAGGTGACCCACTAGAATGAAGATGCAAGGAATGTTGCGTGTCCCATTGCCTAAGGAGGTACATCTTGCAGGGCCCAGAATAATATGGCTCTACCTATTACTTCATGTTATCGTATCATCAAAATTCCCACCATTTTGGGGAGGAGCAGAGGAGAGAGAAGAGGAGACGGGGGAGGAGGGAAGGTGAAAAGGGAGGAGAAGGAGGAGAGAGAGAAGGAAGAGAAAGGAGGGGGAGGAAGGAGAGAGAGGAGGAGGAAGGAGAAAGAGGAGGAGGAGGGGGAGAGGGAGAGGAGAGGAAGAGGAGAAGGAGGAGGGGAACGATGAAAAGGAGGAGGGGAGGAGAAGGAGGAAAGAGAGAAGAAAGAAAGGGCAGAGGATGGGAGAGGGAGAGAAGAGGGAAGAGGGAAGAGGGAAGAGGAAGAGAAGAAGGAGGAGGGGGAACGATGAAAAGGAGGAGGGGTGGAGAAGGAGGTAAGAGAGAAGAGAGGGGAGAGGAGGGGCAGAGGGGGAAGGAAGAGGAGGGGCAGGGAGGCGGAGAGAGGGGAGGGGGGGAGGGAGAGGAGAGAGAAGAAGAGGAGGAGAAGGAGGAGCAGAAACATGAAAAGGGGAGGGAGGAGAAGGAAGATAGAGAGAGAAGGAAGAGAGAGGAGGGGGGAGGAGGGGGAAGAGGAGGGGTGGGGAGGGAGAGGAAGGAAAGAGGAGGAGGAGGGGAGGGGAGGGGAGGAGAAAGAGGAGGAGGGAAGGAGGGGAGAGGGAGAGGGAGAGGAGAGGGAGAGGAGAGAGAAGAGAAGAGAAGAGAAGAGAAGAGAAGGAGGAGAAGGGGAAGGGGAAGTTGAAAAGGGGAAGGGAGGAGAAGGAGGAGAGAGGAGAGGAAGAGAGGGGAGGGAGAGAGGGGAAGGAAGAGGAGGGAGGGTGGAGGAAGGAAAGAGGGGAGGAGGGGAGGGGGAAGAGGAAAAGGGGAGGAGGGGAGGGGGAAAAGAGAGAGGAGGAGGGAGGCAAAGCAGAAGGCGAGGGTGAGGAGGAAGAGAGAGGAAGAGGGAAAAGGAAGAGAAAGGAGGAGGAAGAGGGGGAATAGTAAGAAGTGGGATTCATCCAATTTGCAAGTATTCGCAAGAACCAGTTGTTAACTTTCTAAGTGGTTCGGAGAATAGGTTATTGGAAGAAATCTCCTTTTGTTTTTGTTTTTCATTTTACAGGGCTAATCCTGTAATGAAGGCAGAAATGAAACATTCTGGTGTTGTTTCTAGCTTAATCTTTATTGCCCTGCTTACAGAAACTGCCTCTTAGTTAACCCTTATAACAGCTAAAGGTTCTTGGCAGTACGCCCAGACTTACTGAGCTCTGGAGTTTTGTTTTGTTTTTCTTTGCTGGTACTTTCCTGGGGCTTGACTTTCTTAAAGGGGAAGGGTTGTTTTAAGCCTTTTGCACTGATGTTGGGAGGAAATACCCCCTGTTGAAATTATTCCAACCAGGATGCAACTGTCAGCACTTTGAAGAAATAATTGAATAATGAAGCTGAGCTTACAAAAAGTAATTGTTAATGACCAAGAACCACAATGAGTGACATTCAGCAAAGCTTCTTGTCTAGCTAGAAAGATTGACATTCAAATGTGAGTTTACATACCTTTTCTGAATTTTGGTCTAAAACTGGTTTTTTGTGAACTTTAATTCTGTGCTTGGTGACTTTTAATCCTGTGTGTATTGACGGGATAATTTTCCCTATTCAGCTTTGTTTGGAAGGAAAAATGTTAATTTCTGTTCCTAAAAAGAAGCAGGGTTTAGAAATCTTTTGCTACATTCTAGCGCTAATTGCTTTCTTTGTAGTTAGGCTTCTCTCAAGTGTTTACATTTGAGCTTACCTGGGGTGTGAGCTCTGGCAATGAGCCAGACACGGCTCGTGTTTTAGTTTTAAAAAGATTTAACTGTTGGGATTTAATTATTTATATTGTGTATGATTTTTTTCCTACCTTGTGGTTTCTTTTTCTATCTGGGGAGGAGTCTTACTTCACTGCTTTAATAGTTCCTGGCACTGTCCTTTTGGGGTGTGCTTCTAAGAGGCAGGATGCACTGATTTTTTACTGCCTTTCTAGGGGCATTAAATCTGGATGATTTCCTTAGGATATCTTGTGAGGTGAGTGAGACCAGCTGGTATTTTTAAGTGGTTCAAATAGATCTAAGGATTGTTTATGCTGGGTGTGCTCTTTCTGGAGAGCTTCAATGACCTCTCTGCTAAAGAGTTTCACTTTATGAGGAAGAGTTGGCTGTTGATAGTTATCATTGCATTTTAACTATTTTAATTCCACAAGGTACTCTGGCCCCTTGCCTGATTTGTAATTCCAGTTTGCAGGTATTTCTAATCTAATGATTGGCATTTAGGGCAGTTTTTTGCAAGCAAGGAAGCTTTTTGTATTTTTCTACAGGTAATCCTTGACTTACAACAGTTCATTTAGTGACCATTCAAAGTTACAATGGCACTGAAAAAGTGACTTATGACTGTTTTTCACACTTTCACAACTGTTGCAGCATTCCCATGGTCATGAGAGGCCGGGAGAGATGAAGTGCCCCTCGACATAAGTAGCGTAGAGTTGGCCACACCCACCCAGTCACATGACCAGCCAGCCATGCCTACTCTGCTGGTCACTAGGGCAGAGAACTGGTTGTTGAATTATTTGAATCCCACCACTGGAGAGGAGGAAAAGAGAGGAGGAGGGGAGAAGGAGGAGGATTAATTTTCTGAGATGATTTATCACTTTTGAAAACTTCATCTAAGTAGGGATTTATAGGTCCCTTGTGGAAGCCAGAAAGAAAAACCAACAAATTCAACTTAACAGAATTTCAAAATCAGGTGAATTAAACTTCAGCTCCTTTGTAGAAAACTCTATTCTATTTTTCTAAATTGAACTCTGAATGTTTCCTCCTCTTCCCCTGACCTCATTCCATGTTCAATTTTGTACCCACTGAGCATGCTTTTAAAATATTTTGGTTCTCTCCTTTCTAATTTTAGGGTTTACACGTACACACAAAGACACAAAGACAAAATGTAGTACTTCTACAAGTGCAGGAATAAATATATTTCTTGCTGGCATTTACTTTAGTATGTGCTAGGGACAATTTTTGATACATAAGGATCCACAACTGGAGAACTTCACTATTGAACTATGAAAAGTAATTTTAATGCAAGAATGACTTATAGCACAGGAGAAAAAAAAACAGACAGAGAAGAATATAACATCTTATTTATTCATCATCATCTCCTTTTAATGACCCCATAATCCCTTACAGGATGGAGTCTGGGCAACTAAATGGGGCTGAGCGTTTACTGGCTGGATGCCCTTCCTGTTGCCAATGTGGAGTTATATTCATATATATTCTCAATGTGCTCAGAGAGAGAAATATCTACCTAGGATCGAACTCACAGCCTCCTGATTGTGAGGTGAGAGCTCCACCTCTAGGCCACTGCACCACTCAATATAACATCTTATTTATTGCTCATCAAAAATTATTTGGCACTATGGTAAAGTTACCATTTAGTAGAATTCTAGATGAAAAGTAGAACTGCTACTGAAACTCATACACTTCTGAGGTGTTATTCAGCAGGTTCTGACCATTCTGGAGAACTGGTAGCAGAAATTTTGAGAAGTTTGGAGAATTGGCAAATGCCACTTCTGACTGGTCCCGCCCCCATCTATTCTCTGCCTCTCAAGTCCCAGCTGATCAGCTGGGTCTTCTTTTGTTGCCCTGCAAAGGAGAACGGAACTGGAAAGCAGGTTAGTGAGATGGAGAGGGAATCGGGGTTTTACAGTAACCTTCCCCTGCCATGCCCACCAAGCCACACCCACCAAGCCATACCCACAGAACTGGTAGTAAAAAAATGTAAATCCTACCACTGATACATTCTATTAATGTACTGCTTTTTTAAAAAAATAAATGCTTTTTTCAAAACAATGGCACAATTTCCCAGTCTTTGCATTGTGCAATTTTAGTTAAAAGCAATAAAGAACAGATAGCTGCTCCACCTAATTGGACTCAGACTACAAAAATGATGAAAATGTTATATAATGTTATTTTAGAATATTGTTTGACTTTTGTAAGAAGTTTTGTATGAGGTCCTAATGACTAATAACACATGAATTCATAATTTCCCTTCACCACTGTGGTTTGTTTTCCATACTTCTCATATTTAGACATAAAGGAATAGCAACCCAATCCGCCAGACTGGGGAGACAGGGAATATTTGTGTACTCTCTCCTAAGGAGGTTCATGTATCAGGACCCAAAACATGGGCCTACTCTGTGGTGGCTCCCTTTCTGGGGAACATCATTCCTGTATGGTTCAGATTGACCTCTGTTTTGATACTTTTACTCCAAATCCTAAAGACATGATTCTGCCAACAGGCATGGGAACTCTAGAGTGATTTGAAGCCCATCAAGTGGCTGATCTGGTTGTGGTCACCAGGAAGGTGGAGATGTTATTGCTTTTTGTATAGGGTTTTTATCCTTGTAAGCCACCCAGAGCCCCTGTCATGCCCCTGTCAGAATCTGATTCTGAGGGGGAGGCCGAGCAGCTGACAGGGAGTGGAAGTGTGGCTCTGTTGGCTGTGGAAGAAACTGGGGAAGAGCAAAGTCTGTCTGGGCAGAGCAGGGGAGAGATAGAACAAGGCAGAGGGAATTCGGAGGAAGACTCAGGGCCACCCCCTCTTCATCCTAGGGCATGCAGGGAGGAACAGAGAAATGAACAACATGAGTTGCGTGGCTTATGGGGGAGGAAAGGGCCCTGATTCCCTTCATGAGCTGCAGCTGGGAACACAGTGTTTAAAAGGGAAGCTACACATAGCAAAGTTGTTGGAAGCAAATCATGAGTTATCTGTTATTGTCGAGGTTTATCTGGGTTCCTGGCATCTTCTGAACTATGTATGTTTTGTTGACCTTTCAAGTCTGCAATTCCTTATCCTGCCCTGTCAAGTTAATTGCTGCAGCATAGTTTGTGTGGATTTTTATTTACAGTTTGTATATACTTTGTTTTTGGACTGAATTTCCTCCAATTAAAGACTGTTCTTGGGAGAGTTTTTTCTACAGCCAAAAGTAACCTGGACATTGGGGGTGAAGTTGGAGATATTAAAGGGACTCTTCCTGCTTATTTGACTATGTTGCCTTTGTGCCATGCGCTGGGTCATCACAGTCCCTGTGAGTGAGTTGGGCAGCCATACAAATTGTCTTAAATAAATAAATACAAATTCTTTATAGCTTAATTTTATAACTTATCACATCTAAGAGCTAAGTGTTCTACATTTGGACTGGAATCACAACGTGCCCTGAACATGCCATAATGAGCTACAATAGTAATAGCACTTAGACTTATATACCACTTCACAGTGTCGAGCCCAAAATTAACATATGTGTAGCCATTTTATTTAGCCCTATATTTTAATCATTTATTCCTTTTCTTTCTTTCTCTTTGCTGGTAATGGGGGAAGGGTTTTAGGCTCGCTACATTCCTAAGGTGGGAAGCATGGTTAAATAGTGAGGATTGTTTTGGCTAGGTGTCTTTCCTTCCCGTGGGAACAGAAGCTGTCCCTGCCAAGACCTGGAGGTGGAGATTGATGATACCAGGCAACCTTGATTTATTCCTATTGCTGAATGTGACTTTTGGGGGCTGTTCCTAATTTCGAATATTGTGTGTTGTAATTCCAGTTTGTGTCAGTTCTGGAATTACAACAGACTTTGCCAATTTGATGCTTACCTAAATAAAAGAAATTTGTTTTGGAAGATGGACTTCACTCATTTCTTGATCAGTCATCAACCAGCACACAAAGATAAACAATATCTACATATCATTGAAAGAGACAATCAAAAAAGCCATTTCCTCAGCAGCACTCAACACCCAGATGAGCAGAGACCCTAACATCAAGATTAACACTAATACAACGATCAAGAATTGAACAATAACCCAATCAAGGAACAATCAATTCAGACAAACAAGCTAACAGTAAATAACAGGAACCACCAAGACCATTCCCACCAACACTCACAGGGCAAGCCAATAGTATACAAAAAGAGAGGGAACCCCACTCCCTTCTAGCACTGATGATGTTACCTAGTTTGGTAATGAAATGCCTGCAAGAAAGCAACCAAGTTCAGTGTTTTCTTTTGAAGAGGTGAAGTGAAGACAACTCAAAAGAGTTCACCAGCTTCATATTTGTGGACTCCACAAATATGAAGCTGGTGGACTCTTTGAGTTGTCTTCCCTTCACTTCTTCAAAAGAAAACACTTGGTCCACCTTTCAGCCTTCTGAATGCTGACTGAACTTCCTTTTTCCACAAAGTGTAAATAAGAGGATTCAACATTGGTGTGACGACATTGCAGAAAATCTGGATAGGGGTGGCTAGAATGTCACTGAGAGAAGGCTGGGTGTAGAGAAGAGCACAAGGTCCAAAGAAGAAACAAACCACTGTTAGATGTGATGTGCAAGTGGAGGCTGCCTTCCGCCGGCTTTCCGCAGACTGCATCTTCAGTATGGAAATCGAAATCCTAACATAAGAGGTGAGGATAAGAAAAAAGCAAGCCATGGTCACTACCCCGATGTTGGTGAAGCTCACTGTTTCAATGATGTAGGTGTCTGCACAAGCCAACTTGACCACAGGGAAAATGTCACACAGGAAATAGTCTACCTCATTAGACCGGCAGTAGGGTAGGGTGAAAGTTAAACTAGTCAAGATAGTGGCATGGAAGGAGCTGGTGAACCAAGTACCAGCTGCCAGTAGGGCACAAACTTTCTGATTCATGATGATGGAGTACCACAGTGGGTGACAGATGGCCGCGTAATGGTCATAAGCCATGACGGTGTAGAGGAGACATTCGGTGCTTCCTAAGAAATGGTAGAAGAACACCTGGCACGTGCAGCCACCCAGATAAATGGTGTGGCTCCCTGCACAAAGGTTGGCCAAGAACTTTGGGGTGCTGATGGAGGAGAAGCCAAGATCAACCACCAAGAGATTGCAGAGGAACCAGGACATGGGGGTATGGAGGCGGGCATTGGAAATGACAGCTGTGAGGATGAGTAGGTTGCCAGTTAAAGTGAGAAGATAGAAGGACAAGAAGACCACAAACAAGATGTTCTGCAGGCCTTCAGTATTGGGAATCCCCAGGAGAATGAATTCCAGAATGACTGTATGGTTGGACATTATATTTAGCCCCTTCCTGCAAATACAAGAAAACACATAAGGACATTCAACCTTATTTGTACTTTTGTCCTCCAAATCCCATTTCATTTCCTACTGACTTGCTTTTTCTGAAAGGCAGCTGGACTTGGAAAAAGCATTTTTCGGACATCCATGACCTGGATGACTGAGAATCTCCATAGATAATACCAGTGACTTAATGACCAGAGAGATGGAAGTCCCTTTTGGTAAACTGTTGATTCCTGGATGCTTCCATTCTTAGCCTCCTTCACTGTCTCTTTCTTTCCAGAGGAAGATCTGGAGAACTTTCTTAACCTCTGGAGCCCAGATCTTTCTTGCTATCAAGACTCTTTCAAGGGGAAACCCTGTTGAACTAAAATATCTGGTAACAGAACAAAGACAATTTCTCTCCTTCTTGCTCTTTTTATTTCTTACTTTATTGGCTTCTTTAAAGTCTTTTCTGCATCTCAGACAAAAGATCTCCTTACATCTTTAGTTCATCAAAATCACCTTGGGGAATGGGACCTATCTAGTATTTTCAGTATTAAGCAAAAATCAAGAACCTAGGGGCTAACTTCAAACTGACAAGAGGAAAGTTCAAAACTAATGTTAGAAAGCATTCCTTCACTGAAAGAGTAGTTGAAGCTTGGAACCAACTTCCAGCAGAGATAGTGGCACATTGCTCAGTAACTGAGTTTAAACGTGCTTGAGATAAACACATGTCCATCATCTGACAAAAATGAAAATTAAAATTAAAAAATTAGATAAATCTGTTCCATATTAGCATTCTTGGAATAACCTCACCTGATTGGCCCAAACGGACTACACTGTGATTGGTGAAAAGAGCTACTGTGATTGGCTCATAATGAATCAACCGCGATTGGCCGCGCCAATCGTGGGAGATTCAAAGAGCCGTCATTGGATGCGAGCCACCAGCAATTCCTATAAGAAGGGCTGCCACGGCTCGCAGGTCCTGCACAGATCTATATACTAAATAAAGAGCTGAACTGTCACACTGGTCTCGAGTCTCTTTTCCCGCGATCGAACACTGGCGACGAGGGTGGGATTCTGAGACAAAGAGACCAGTCGAGCACTTGGCACCCAGAGCTGAACAACCGACAAGATGGCCGGCAGCAACTCGCCACCCGCACCCTTCGACCAGGCAGCCGAGGACTGGGAATCATACATTGATCGATTCCTCATGTTCCTCGAGAGCAATAATCTGAAGGGCACGAACGATCAAAGAAAAAGAGCTGTGTTCCTGACACACTATGGGCCCGCAGTGTTCAAGATGGCCAAGGCGCTGGCGAAACTCCAAGATGTGAAGGAGATGGCATGGGCAGACCTCGATCGGCTACTCCGAAGACACTACACACCAGCTGTCCCCAACCTCATCTGAAGGCACGAGTTCTACTGACGGGACCAGAAGGAAGGTGAGAGCATCAGGGACTTCGTGGCGGCCCTGAGGAACATCGGGGGTGCGTGCGGCTTCTCCGACATGGACGAGGCTCCGAGGGACCACGTGGTTCTCAGGCTAAGAGACCCCATGCTCCAGAGCAGGCTGATGGCTCGAGCAGACATCACCATCACTGAAGCCATCGCCGAAGCCACCGCATCCGAGGCCGCCAAGAAGTCAGCAGCTAAGATGCGCCAGATGAACGGGATGGACCGGCAACTAACCACGGGGATGAACCCAGCACCGGAAAAAGGCCAGAAGCAAGCCACAAAGCAACAACAACACACCACGAGGACATCGCTTCCTCCCCCGAGACTGAGGATGAGGAGAAAGAAATCCACCGGCTCCAGTCAGAATGAGACCAACGAGAGCAGAGAGGTCGCAAGTCGAGGTTTCAGTGCCCCGGGTGCAGAGGAGACCACCCCCATTCAGAGTGCCGGTTCCTAGATGCCATTTGCTGGCACTGTGAGAAATGGGGGCACATCGCCAAGGTCTGCCTCAACAAACAGACTTACAGCCCAAGGCGACGTGACAACACTCCACCCAGGAACCGGGACAAACACACAGAGAGCCACTGGAGCCGCAACGATCGGAGCAAATGACTCAGCGAAGCCCGGCATAAAGAGAAAACACATCAGACGGTCACCATTGGGCACTCCAACACCATGGATGCCCAAAAAGTGCACGTGCAGGTCGGCATCGAAGGCAGGCAGTGCAACATGGAGGTAGACTCCGGATCCTACCTCTCCATGGTGTTGTGGGACACTATTAAATGGTTAGTGCCCACCATACAAAGACGGGAGCTGGAGAGCCAGAAACTAACCCTTAAGGACTACCAGGGGAACCGGATCCCTGTGGTAGGAATTGGACATTTCCACATCACATTCAAGGGCCATGAAAAAATACTACCCCTAATCATCGTGGACAGAAACCACCCAAGCCTGCTGGGACTTGAATGGTTCGCGCAGTTGGGGATCGAGGTGACGGGCATCCACTGCGTCGAGGAAACAGACTGGGAGGAAGAACTCATGAGGGATTTCCAGGAGGTCTTCGAAGGACATTTAGGCAAGTACTGGGGGTCCCCAATATCGTTTAATGTGAACCCCAATATTGCCCCAATCCGCCTAAAACCGAGGCGAGTCCCATTCGCCCTCAAGCCAAAAATTGATGAGCAATTGGACAAGCTCATCGTGCAAGGGGTCCTGGAACCAATAGATCACACCAGGTGGGAAACCCCAATAGTCACCCCGATTAAGCTGGATGGGTCCGTGAGAATCTGCGGGGACTACAAGGCCACCCTCAACCACGCGCTGCAGCAGAGTGCTTACCCCGTCCCGGTGGTACAGCAGCTCCTACACTCACTGGGGGGAGGAAAAGTCTTTGCAAAGCTCGATCTGGCACAGGCATACCAGCAGCTGCCAGTCAACGCTGAGACTGCTGAGGCACAAACCATCGTGACCCACCGGGGGGCATTCCTTTGCAAAAGGCTCCAATTCGGAGTCAGCGTGGCACCAGGGGTGTTCCAGAGTTTAATGGAGAGACTATTGCAAGGAATAAAAGGGGTGGTGCCCTACTTCGACAATGTCTTGGTGTCAGCAAAAAACAAAAGCCAGTTGGGGAGCCGCCTAAGGGAGGTCCTGCAAAAATTTAAAGACGCAGGACTAAAAGTAAAAAAAAGAGAAGTGCCAACTATGCACAGAAAAAGTAGAGTTTCTGGGGTACCTGGTCGACAAAAACGGAATCCACCCCACAGAAAAAAAGATTAGAGCTATCAAGGAAGCCCCAAGACCACAGAATAAAGCGGAACTGCAGGCTTTCCTAGGACTGATTAACTTTTACAATGTTTTTTTGCCACAGAAGGCAACAACAGCGGAACCACTTCATAGATTACTGGACAAAACAGCCACCTGGTCCTGGGGAAAGCGGGAAGAAACCGCATTCCAGAAAATAAAGGACTTCCTCACATCGGAATCAGTCCTCATTCATTATAGTGAAACCCTACCACTGACGGTGACCTGCGACACTTCACCATTCGGCGTCGGAGCCATCCTGAGCCACACTCTGCCAGACGGGAGAGATGCGCCGATTGCATACTTCTCCAAGACATTGTCCAAGGCAGAGAGGAACTATAGCCAGCTCGACAAGGAGGCGCTAGCAGCAATCACCGGCGTGAAGCGGTTCCACGAGTACCTGTACGGTAGGAACTTTTCACTTATCATCAACCATAAACCACTCCTGGGGATCCTGGCAGGGAACAAGGCCACCCCTAACATCTTGTCACCATGGATAACGAGGTGGTCCGAGTTCCTTGCCGCCTACAACTATCAACTAATACACCGCCCCAGGAAAAGCATTTCGCATGCAGATGCACTAAGCCGCTCTCCCCTGCTGCACCTGGAAGACGACCCGGCACCCACAACATCCACCCTGCAGATAGAGACATTGGACAACCCACCAATGACCGCATCAGACATTGCCAGAGAGACTATCAAAGACAGGAAACTGGCACGGGTTTTGAGCTGGGTGGAAAAAGGGTGGCCGGAAACCGAGGGCGGCGACCAGTTTAAACCTTTCCGGAACCGGCAGACTGAATTATTTATGCAAAAGGGATGTTTATTATGGGGGGACAGGGTGGTGGTTCCAGAAACATTGCAAATGAGGGTATTGGACATGCTGCACGAGGGACACCTAGGCATCGTAAAGATGAAATCCCTAGCCAGGAGCTACGTTTGGTGGCCGGGAATGGACAAGACCATAGAGATGTAGGTGGCAACATGCGACAAATGCCAAAGATCCAGGCCAACACCCCGCCCGCACCAACTCTTAAGTGGGAAACACCCAGGGGCCCCTGGTCAAGGGTCCACATAGACTTTGCGGGACCCACTAAGGGACACACATTTCTAATAACCATTGACGCTTACTCAAACTGGTTAGAGGTAAGCGTCATGCAATCTACCACCACAGAAGCAGTCATAAAAAAAACTAACCAAACTGTTTGCCACCCGGTGAATGGGCGGGTGGAACGAATGGTCAGGTACACAAAAGACGCACTAGAGAAAATGGCCTATCTATCTATCTATCTATCTATCTATCTATCTATCTATCTATCTATCTATCTATCTATCTATCTATCTATCTGTCTGTCTGTCTGTCTGTCTGTCTGTCTGTCTGTCTGTCTGTCTATCTATCTATCTATCTATCTATCTATCTATCTATCTATCTATCTATCTATCTATCTATCTATCTATCTATCTATCTATCTATCTAGCTAGCTATTTCTATCAATTTATCTATCTATCTCTATCTAATCTATTTTATCTATCTGCCTATCTATCTAATCTATCTGCCTGTTTTTATCTATCTCATCTATCTATCTGTCTCTATCTATCTCATCTATGTATCTGTCTGTCTCTATCCAATCTATCTATCTATCAGTGAAGTAATCAACCCATAGTGAACAGGTATTCCATGAAAGCCCCCAAATAATGGATAAAACAAGCTTAAGATCAACCCAGAAACTATCAGCTCCTGTGTTGACCCTAGACAGAGTCCATATTTGGATTCACAACTACTTGATAAACCAATGTAGAGAGCCAATGCCAGAGTGGTTTTACCCAGTTTTGCCTGGTGGGCAATTGGGGGCTTTACCCGGAGTGTCCTGGGATAATGTCTTGTGCCCTCATCATCTTGTGGTTGGATTCCATCTAGTGGTTATGGCTGTCCAGCCTTAGAGATGACAGCTGCCTTGAGGACCTTGGGCCAATCTCCAGGAGACTGTGAGCTCTAATCCCATTTTAAGCATGAAAGCCAGCTGGATGACAATAGAAGGAGGAAGGTGTGTTGGATATGTTCACTGTTTTGACTTATTTACAAAAAAAATAAGGAAAGAAAGAAAGAAAGAAAGAAAGAAAGAAAGAAAGAAAGAAAGAAAGAAAGAAAGAAAGAAAGAAAGAAAGAAAGAAAGAAAGAGAGAGAGAGAGAGAGAGAGAGAGAGAGAGGGAGGGAGGGAGGGAGGAGAGGGAGGGAGGGAGGGAGGGAGGAAGGAAGGAAAGAAGGGAAGGAAGGAAGGAAAGAAGGAAGGAAGGAAAGAAAGAGGGAAGGAAGGAAGGAAAGAAGGAAGGAGGGAAAGAAAGAAAGACAGACAGAAAGACAGACATGTTAGGGATATACACCTAGCAGAACGTGCAACGGCAGTCTAGCAGGCAGGCAGATATCTGAGACAAAACGTTGTAGTAGCTTACACTCAGTAAGACAGATACACTGTGCAAGTTAAATAGCTTTTATTCCAGCAAGAGTTATAGCATAGTCAAACAGTCCATATGTCATACACTAAGTTCAGTCAGTCCGGGGGTTATTCAGTTTGCAAAGTCCAGTGTCGAAAAAGAGGTCATTAAACTTACAATCAATCAGTCCAGTGATATATCTCTTTTGCAGTCAGAGATATGAAGAAATAATCAAACCCCTTTTCTTCTTTCAGCAAACACGCAGTTATCACCATCAATCCATCTTTGTCAGCATTCCAGTAAAAGCCAGGCAAACAGTGAACTCTCTTGGTCCCTCTTATGGTGATTTTACAACCGCACCCAAAATACTTGGTTTACAGTTTAAAGTGATACATACACTTAAACTCACTAACATAGTTTATATATTATTTTACCCAAACTAAGTTAGGTAACAAATGTTATCCCTAACATGACAGAAAGAAAGCTACTCCAACACCATTCCAAGGGTGTTCATCCCAAATTGTATAGCTAAAAATCTTTTTAAAAACAAGGAAGTCCAGTTACCTCCTGAAAAAGCACATTTGGGACAACTATGACCTGGATGACTGAGAATCTCTACAGACTTTTAGCTGAGATGAACTCCTTTGGAATAGTGTGGGAGCAGGAATGGATTTCCAGAGGAAAAATGCCAGACTACAGGAACCAGGAGCATTACTCGGGTGACCCTGAAGACACAGATAAACCTTCAAGGCCTTCAACATCCTCTGAAAGGATGCAAATGTCCGCAAGGAGTATAAACCCTTCCATTCCCCACCATCCCATCAGAGCTGAAGAAACTTCTAGGATGAGAAGTGAAGTGTCTTCAAAAGAAAAACAAGAAAGTCCAGTTGGCTCTTGAAAGAAGCACCTTTGGGAGATTGACCGACAAACAGATTTATTTGTTTGGCTATCAGATGTTGTGTTTTATTCATCTGGTATTTGTTTGTTTATGAAATAAATTTATATGGCCACCCAACTCACACACTGTGACTCTGGATGACCTGTGGCAATAAAAAGCCACAATTTCAGCCCCCCATCCCCCGCAGTAGAAACAAACACAATCAAACAGGCTACTATTTTGGTTTTAAGTTTTGCCTATTGGGTGATCCCCTCTAATGTATGCAGGATTGCCCTGGGCAGCATGGATGATAAAGCATCGCATCAGAAAAATAGTACAATATTTTGAGGGTGATCGGTTCAGAACTGGTGTTTCTCAACCTTAGCAACTCAAAGATGGGTGGAGTTCAATTTCCCAGAATTCCCCAGCCTGCTAATTGGAGAATTCTGAGAGTTGAAGTCCACTTTTTTTTTAGAATTGCCTTGGTTGAGTCTAGTCTATGAAAAGAAGGACCAGGGGAGACATGACAGCAGTGTTCTAATATTTGAGAGGCTCCTACAAAGATGAGGGGGTCAAACTATTTTCCAGAGCACTTGAAGGCAGGACAAAGAACAATGGATGGAAACTAACTGAGGAGAGAAGCAACCTAAAACTAAGGAGAAATTTCCTAACAATGAGAGCAATCACTTGCTTTCGGAAGCTGTGGGTGCTCCATCACTAGTGGCTTTCAAAAAAAAAAGCTAGGGCAACCATTTATCTGAAATGGTACAGAATCTCCTGCTTGACCAGGACGTTGGACTAGATAACTTCTTTTTTAAAAAAAAAAAAACAAATTTTATTAAAAAATTTTTAAAAAAACAAGTTTTATTAATTTTCAAAACACACAAGTCATCATTATCCATTACATATTTAAACCTTTTTCCATTATAAATTTAACAAGTCAGATGAACTATAATTCTGTTTTAAACCATTTCCATATAAACATACAAAAACCTCTTATCCAATTTCTCTTTATTTCTCTTTACTCTTATTCAATTTTATTATTATTATTTCATCTATTTCTTTCTGACTTAATTACCATTATTCTCATTCTATATTTCTTCAAGGTTTTATTAATTCTCCCCCCAAAAAAAAACATATATACACAACACACAAAACATAAAAAAAATCTTTTTGGAAAGTAACTTGGACCCAGGTATCTCTCTCTTCATGGACTTCAACTGTATTCATGCTCATCTTACATATCATTACTTATTTTATTTACCATTCTAAGTCTTCTATATTAACTTCTCCACATATTTCACTCTTCTTAATTCTATCTTAATTAATCATCTTAATTTGAGTCATTATATTTGTATATTTTGTCCATTCTTTATTGTACCTTTGTCTCATTCCTTATAAAAAAAAAAAGAAATTTCTCCTGAAATCACTAATCAGAGTATGATGTCTTTCTATCTCCCCACTAAATTAATCAAGTTAATCTTTAAAATACCACCCAATACCCAATCCGATTTTGCTTGGTACATTCTATCTGAATAATACATCCAGAATAATTAAATACATAGTTAAACAATAGATCTAAATATTAAAAACAAATACTATAATAAAAATTTTATAATAACATCAATACCATAATCTTATTAAACTCTTTAATTAAAACTCAATATTCTAAACCTCCCCTCATATTATTAAATTTTAAAACCAATCATTATTAACATTTCAACATTTTAATCTCTTATCAACTCTTAAGCCATTTAAGTTTTCTATTTCTAATACAATACTACAATATCATCTTATGTACCTTGCAAAATCTCTTTGAAGAAATTATACTTTATCCTTTATCCCTAAAAAAGATTCCTTTTTCCCATTTAATTTCAAAACTTTGTAGCTTTTCTCCACCTTTTCCCTTTCTTTCTTCTCCCAACAAACCTTTCTACCCCCCCTTCTTCTAGCCTCTGCCTTACTGGCTTCCCTTCTCTGTCATATTCCTTTTCCCTTTTGTTTACTATCCTTATATTGATTTTGCACCTTATTTTTCTCTTTCTTAAATGTTTTTTTAAATCTTAAGTCCTTTATTTCTCTTCCTTTCCCTCTTCCTTCTTTCTTGGTCGAGTTCTGAGATTTATTAAAGATGGCTTCCTCTCCTTCTTCTTCTTCTGCTGTCTTCATCTGTTGTAATGTTTGTTGATAGTTAATAAGCGCCATTTCTAAAAAAAGGAAGGCTTCTTTCAAACCAGCTTTACCATTTTTTTTGCTTGTTCATAATCTTTTCTCAGTTCCTCAATAGAAAGAGCCATTATAAATCTTTTCAGAGCACAATGGTATTTGTTTGTTTATGAAATAAATTTATATGGCCACCCAACTCACACACTGTGACTCTGGATGACCTGTGGCAATAAAAAGCCACAATTTCAGCCCCCCATCCCCCGCATTTAGCATTCTGTATTTTCTATATATTTTCTCTCCTCTATTCACTCTCTTAATTCTATTATATTTATTTCATCTCAATTTAAATAATTATACTTGTATCCTTTGTCCGTTCTCTTTCAATCATCTATTTATCTTTTCTTTCTAATACAATATTTCTCCTGTAATCACTGGTTGAAGCATGACAACTTTCTATCTTTCCCCTAAATTTAACACTTGAAATAATACATACTTTCCACACTGATTTTGCTTAGTACATTCTAAATACTACATTTTAGAATAATAAAACAAAAATAGAAAAGGAATTGAGTTTATAATATAATAAAAACAATATTCCATAAAATATTAAACTCTATTGTTAATTCTTAAACATTTTATACATTCCCTTTAATGCATTAACTCATATAATAATTCAATTTTATAACTCAATTCCAAATACTAATATCTACAATACAATCTTATGTACTTTTGCAAAATCATATATATATATATATATATATATATATATTATAACTTTTACCCTTTATCTCTGAAAAAAATCTGTTTTTTAGCATCTTGTTTTAAACCTTTATGACTTCTCTTTCCTTTTCCCCTTCCTTTCTTATCAATTCTAATCTTTTTGCCCCCCCTCATCTCTCAAATTCCACTCTCTTAATCTTCTCTCTGTGTTGTGTTTCTCTTTTTTGTTGCTTTCTGACATTGTATCGATTTTTCATCTTATTTTTCCCTTTCTTGGTTGCTTTTTTAAGTTCTGAATTCTCCATTTTCACTCCCCCTTTTTTCTTTTCCTCAACTATGACTTTTTGTCCATTAAAGATGGCTTCTTCTTCTTCATCCCAGTCCTTTTGTTGTTGTATTTCTTGGTAAGTAAAAATTGCCATTTCCAAAAAGTGAAAAATAGATCCAGAAGAGCCCTTGCCTTCTCGCTCCTCTTCTTGTAACTTTTGATATTCCATTTGTAGTTCTTCCACAGATAGTGCCATTTTCAATTTTTTTTTTAAAGCAACCCAAATGTTTTTAGTCTTTAAAAAAATAGTTACCCAAAGATCCCAAAGTCACAAAGCAGTCCAAATCAGAACAAACTGTTTCATTAACACTTTCTTCTTCTTCTTTTTTGTTTAATTTCTCTTCCTGGGGTAAAGTTCAATTACAATTTCAAAATGATTTTTTGGAAGCCTTATTGCCACTTATTTCTTAGTCTTATAAACTCCAAGCAGTCTTCTTCAATGGAATCTTAGAATAAGTTTTTTACCTCTTCCTTCCCACTTATAGCAGTAAAATTTAATTTTAAATTCCAATGTTCCAAAATCTTTTATCCCCTTGGCTTTAATTTTTAGGTTTATTTACCTTCTATGCCCAAGCAGGTTTTTCAGATTTCCATCAGCTATTTCCGTAGGGAAGGAGAGTGAGAAAAAATAACTTTCCCTTTCGAAACTTTCTTCTGCCGCTTGCAATCTTTCTGGGAAACAATGTAGCAGTCAAAAAATCAAATTTCCAGGTTTTTGAAGGTTCCTCGTTATCCCGGTTCAACCAAAAAAAACCTTTCACTTTCTTCCTCCTGCACGATCTTGTCCAGCTGCAGGCTTCTTTGTGGCGGCCATTGCTGACCGCCGCTCCACCGCGTTGGGAAAAGGGGGTTTTGCCGGCTGGAGAGGGGGTCTGCGACACCCCCAAACCCCTGTACGGATTCCCCCTATCTTCAGCTGCCTCTACGGGGCAGCTATATCCTCCAAATCTGTCTGGATCGGAGGCACCAAGGCAGCGAGCGCAGCAGGAACTGTGCGGAATCGTGGATCCCTGCCGCCGCCGAAGCCTGGCAAACCAGAAGTCTCTGGACTAGATGACTTCTAAGATCCTTTCCAACTCTTTTATTCTGTTCTGTTCTATTCTATTATTGTTCTTCCTATTCTATTATTTCTGTTCCTATTCCTATTCTATACTATTCCATGCCATGCAATGCCATTCTATTCTGTTCTATTAAGAAACTGTATCTAAAATACTTGGGCAACGCTTTCTGGAGCACAGATTAATTCATCATGGCAGTTATTTATTTATTTATTTATTTGATTTGATTTGCCAATTGTTTACAAGATAATAAGTATAAGTGTATACATAGTTGTGAATACATGAAATGGGTACATATAAGAAAAATAAAAGAAGAATAAGAGAAACAATAGGACAGGGACGGTAGGCACGTTGGTGCGCTTATGCACGCCCTACAGACCTCTTAGGAAAGGGGTGAGGTCAATAGTAGACAGTCTAAGGTTAAAGTTTTTGGGGTTTGGGGAAGAAACTACAGAGTCGGGTAGAGTATTCCAGACATTGACCACTCTATTGCTGAAGTCATATTTCCTGCAATCAAGTTTGGTGCGATTAACATTGAGTTTGTATCTATTGTGTGCTCTTGTGTTGTTATGGTTGAAGCTGAAGTATTCATTGACAGGTAGGACATTGCAATGTATGATTTTATATACCATGTTTAAATCAGACCGAAGACGGCGTAATTCAAGGTTTTCTAGTTCTAGAATTTCAAGTCTGGTGGCATAAGGTATTCTACAATGAGTAGAGGAGTGGAGAACTCTTCTTGTGAAATATTTCTGGACTTTCTCAATTGTGCTAATATCAGATATGTAATGTGGGTTCCAGACTGATGAACTGTATTCGAGTATTGGTCTAGCAAATGTTTTGTATGCTCTGGTTAGTAGTGTGATATTACCAGAGAAAAAGCTACGTAGGATTAGGTTAACAACTCTTAATGCCTTTTTGGCTATGTAGTTGCAATGGGCTCTAGCACTTAGATCATTAGAGGTGAGTATTCCAAGGTCCTTTACAGAGCTTGGGTCATCAACAAGATCTTGACTATTCAGCTTGTATTTTATTTTCTGATTTTTTTTTGCCAATATGTAAGACAGAGCATTTATTTGTTGAGATTTGAAGTTGCCATTTGTTTGACCATTCGGATACATAGTCAAGATCTTTTTGTAGGGTAGCAGTATTGTCTGTGGTATTGAACAGCTTTACATCATCAGCGAAAAGAACGCAATTGCTCTTAATATGATCACAGAGGTCATTTATGTAGAGTATGAAGAGAGTTGGTCCTAGAACACTGCCTTGGGGGACACCACTGTTGACAGGTACAGAATTTGATAGGACACTCCCAATTTTGACCATTTGTTGTCTGTTTGCCAGGAATGCTTCTATCCAGTTATTCAGTTGTCCAGAGATACCATAGGATTTTATTTTTAGTAGTTTGTCGTGTACCACTGAATCAAAGGCTTTACAGAAGTCTATGTAGATTGCGTCTATTGCTTTGCCCTGGTCGAGTTGTGTCGTCCATATGTTTTTGCAGTGTAAGAGTTGCAGATTACAGGATAGTTTTTTTCTGAAACCAAATTGTTTATTGGAGAGTAGGTTGTTTGTCTCTAAGTGGAGGATGATGGATTGGTTAATAATTGATTCCATGACTTTACAGGTGACGCAGCATAAGGAGATTGATCTGTAATTTTCAACTAGGCTTGGGTCTCCTTTTGAAGATGGGGATGACTGTGGCTTGTGACCATAGGTTAGGCAAGGAGCTGGTCCTGAAAGATTTTTCAAAGATTATGCTTAGAGGTTTGGCTATGGCAGTGGATAGCTTTTTTAAGAAGTAGGCACATATTCCATCAGGTCCAATAGATAGAGATGGTTTTAGATTACGTAGTGCTTTTTCAACATTGTCTTCTGTAAAATCGATATGTATTAGATCATTGTTGTTATCTGTGGTACGGCTAGGAAATACTGGGCATGATCCATTGCTGTTTACAAATACTGAGCCGAAGAATGTGTTAAAGAGGTTGGCTTTAATGGTGTCGTCGTTGCAGTCTTTACCATCAGGTCCTATCAAGGGTGGGATGGACCTTGAGTCTTTTAGTTTGTTGTTTACAAAATTGTAAAAAGCACGGGTGGAATTGGTGCTTAGAAGGTTTTCCTCTTGTTTAATGTGATAATTGATGCATTCGGTCTTTATCTGGTGGCATAAATTTTTGTATCGGCTTTTGAAATTGGCAACATGACTAGATTTGTTTTTCCGCCAGAGAGATCTCTTTTTGGATTGAAGTTTCCTTATTGTTATGGGTAATCTGCTTTTTTGTTTTGTTTTGGGAGTTGTTGTTGGTACATATAGTTTGATGACTCTTTTGAGTTCAAGTAAAAATATGTTGTAATGGTCTTCAACAGTATTGCATCCAGTGAATAGAGATTGAACTTTTTTAAAAAAAAATTTGTAGACCTTTCCATTCACTCCACTCTCCCCTGTCAAGGGAAAAAGCTTCATGTCCTTTGTACTAAAGTTGAAAATATCTTGGAATGGTTATTTCCCACTCAACAATGATGTCATGAATTGTAATCTCTACAGGGTCAACAAATGGCTGTTGCAAAGCAACATTAAAAGACTTTGCCTCGACGCAAAAAAAGAGAGAGAGAGAGAGAGGGTGGGGGCTATGGTATATATGGCAAAAGAAAAAAATACAGATGAGATTAAGCAACTTCAACGGAGCTGAAGCAAGTAAACAAAAGGAACTGTCCTTCAGGTGCATGCAAACTTGTAAGTTTTCTTTTTCTGTCATTGTCTGAAAGTAGGAAACATTGACAAGGGGGGTTGTCTCCTTTTTTTTTTTTTTTAGTAGAAATGTATATTGCAAAGAGCTTACAGTAGAGATTATTGTGTGTTTGCTTATTGTGTGGGGTAGAACAGACCGCTGAATTGAAAAATAAATACATGTACTCATTATAAGAACTGTGATAATAAATGCACCGTCAACCCGTTCTTATGGATGTCACTTTAACACCATTAAAGCCCTATTGAATTTTGCATAGAATATAAATAGGAATAGGAATGGGAATGGGAACGGGAACAGAACAGAACAGAACAGAATAGAATAGAAGTTGGAGGAGAACTTGGATATCTTATAGTCCAATCCCCTGTTCAAGCAGGAAACCTTATACTATTTCAGACAAATGCCTGTCCAATTCTCTTCTTTAAAATCTGCAGTGTTGGAGCATTTACAACTTCTGGAGACAAGTTGTTCCATTGATTAATTGTTCTAACTGTCAGGAAATTTCTCCTTGTTCTAAGCTGGTTCTCTCCTTGATTGGTTTCCTTGATTAGGCTACTTTTTAAAATTTTGTATTCTGAGTTCTTGTGTCTGTAAACAACTCCAGGAATTTTTTTAATGTGAAATACCTTTTTCTGTTGGTGGGGGGGGGAAGCCTCCAAAAGTGAGTAGCTAGATTATGGAATAGGTTGGTCAACTCCAGCACTAAATTGAGCAGAAAATCAAACGTGATATTTTAATGAAGCCAAACTTATTACCTTCAGCGTGTTGCTGTTTTTCAGTGTTTAAATGTCATTTGTTTCAACCAATTTTAGCTGAGCACCAAGGGAAAGTACCTGGTGTCTGTAGAAGTCTTTCCCATTTCGGCCTCCAGTTTAGGGATAGCAGGTTGCATCTTTTCACCCAAATGCTATATTATTTTGCTGAAGCCAAATCCTAACACGAGAGAGCAGCTAACGAGAAAAAAAAAATCTGAGAAATGAATCTGAAATATTGTGCAATTATTCAAAGGAACACTATAGGAAAGAAATATGCTCTTTCAGCCAAAATCACTCCAAAAGGAACTTTACTGTGTACGCTCTCAAGCAGACAACCCCAAAACAAGAAAATGATGCAAAATGAGGAAGAAAAGAGGTTTCTGTTCTCACAACAGCCACATGACATCAAAAGAGTTAATGAGGAGGAGGATGTGATGAGCTGTGCACTGTTAGCACCAAGAGAGAATTGGCAGCTAAATTCCCATAAGCACCTTCCTTATTTTTGCTTCAAACTCTTTGTGGATAGACCTTATTCTTTCACCCTCCCTAAAAAAGAGATGGTTTTGCGGTGCAAAGGGAAAAAAGAGGTCCTTCATTTCTAGAATTGGTGAAACAGGGGATTATTAAAGACATGCATAGGTTCTTGTGATGTGGTTGGCATTTTTTTTTATCTATTTCCATTTGAGAATCTAGAGAGAGAGAGAGAGAGACAAAGACAGAGAGAAGGAGGGAGGGAGGGGGAGAGAGAGAGAGAGAGAGAGAGAGAGAGAGAGAGAGAGATGTGAACTTTTAAAGTTTCCTTTTTCATCCAGAGAATTATTATTACTTATTTGATTTTATCCCACCTTTATTACTTTAAAAGTAACTCAAGGTGACAAACATACCCAACACTCCTTCCTCCTCCACTTTTTCCTCATAACAACAATCCTACGAGGTGGGTTGGGCTGAGGAAAAGTGAATGACCCCAAGTCACCCAGCTGGCTTTCACGCCTAAAGCAGGACTAGAATTCACAGTCTCCTGGTTTCTAAGCCAGCACTTTAACAACTACACTAAACTGCCTGATGGAACTTGTTTTCCAACTTGTGGATAGTGTTACTTGAAAAAGAATGCCTTCAAAAAAGATCGGTTGTTCATCACCAGCATTTGATTTCTTGCCAATATATCCCTCTCTTTCCCTCCCTCCTCTCTCTTTCCCTCCCTCTCTTTCCCTCCCCTCTTTCCCTCCTTCCCTCTCTCTTTCCTCCCTCTCTTTCCCTCCCCTCTCTCTTTCCCTCCCTCTCTCTCTTTCCCTCCCTCTTTTCCCCTCTCTCTTTCCCTCCCTCTTTCCCTCCCCCTCTTTCTCTCCTTCCCTCTCTCTTTCCTCCCTCCTTTCCATCCGTCTCTCTCTTTCCCTCCCTCCCTCTCTCTCTTTCCCTACCCCTCTCTTTTCCTTCCTCTTTCTCTCCCTCCCTCTCTCTTTCCCTTCCTCCATCCTTTCCCTCTCTCTCTTTCCCTCCCCTCTCTCTTTCCCTCCCTTTCTCTCTTTCCCTCCCCCTCTCTCTTTCCCTCCTCTCTCTCTTTCCCTCCCTCTTTCCCCTCCCTCTCTTTACCTCCCCTCTCTCTTTCCCCCTCTCTCTTTCCCCCTCTCTCTTTCTCTCCCTCCCTCTCTCTTTCTCCCTCTCTTTCCCCCCTCTCTCTTTCCCTAGCTCTCTTTCCCTCCCCCTTTCCCTCCTTCCCTCTCTCTTTCCCTTCCTCCTTTCCATCCCTCTCTCTCTTTCCCTCCCTCTCTCTCTTTCCCTCCCCCTCTCTCTTTCCCTCCCCCTCTCTTTCCCTCCCTCTCTCTCTTTCCCTCCCTCTTTCCCCCTCCCTCTCTTTACCCCCTCTCTCTTTCCCCCTCTCTCTTTCCCCCTCTCTCTTTCTCTCCCTCCCTCTCTCTCCCCCTCTCTTTCCCCTCTCTTTCCCTAGCTCTCTTCCCTCCCCTCTTTCCCTCCTTCCCTCTCTCTTTCCCTCCCTCCTTTCCATCCCTCTCTCTCTTTCCCTCCCTCTCTCTCTTTCCCTCCCCCTCTCTTTCCCACCCCCTCTCTCTTTCCCTCCCTCTCTCTCTTTCCCTCCCTCTTTCTCCCTCCCTTTCTTTACCTACCCCTCTCTTTTCCCCTCTCTCTCTTTCTCTCCCTCTTTTCCCCTCTCTCTTTCTCTCCTCTCTATCCCTCCCCTCTCTTTCTCTCCCTCCCTCTCTTTTCCCTCCCTCCTTTCCATCCCTCTCTCTCTTTCCCTCCCTCCCTCTCTCTCTTTCCCTCCCCCTCTCTTTCCCTCCCTCTCTCTTTCCCTCCCTCTCTCTCTTTCCCTCCCTCTTTCACCCTCCCTCTCTTTACCTCCCCTCTCTTTCCCCCTCTCTCTTTCCCCCTCTCTCTTTCCCCCTCTCTCTCTTCCCTCTCTCTCTCTTTCCTCTCTCTCTTTCTCTCCTCCCCTCTCTCTTTCCCCCTCTCTTTCCTCCCTCCCTCTCTCTTTCCCTCCCCTCTCTCATTCCCTCTCTTTCCCTCCCTCTCTCTATCTGTCTCTCTCTGTTTCTCTCTTTTTCCCTTCCTCCTTCCCTCTTTCCCTCCTCCTCCTCCCACACACCCCAAGCTTGGCTCAAGGATTGAAGATGCCAGGAGATCAATCCCTGAGGATGACCCAAATGTCTGGGAAGATGGCCAGGATCAAAACAGAGCAAGCTTCCTCAACTGAAGATTACACTTCCCAAAATCCCCAGCCTCCATATGCACTAGTGGGGTGGGGGATTTGGGGAGTGGATGCTGGTTGCATCTGGAAGCCATCACCCATTTTGGCTTTGTGCATTAGTATTGTGATTCACCTGTGGCCCAGTGTTTCTCAACTTTGGCCACTTTAAGATGTGTAGACTTCAATTCCCATAATTCCCCAGGCAGTCATGGCTGGCTGAGGAATTACAGGAATTGAAGTCCACACATCTTCAGAGTAGCCAAAGTTGAGAAAGACTTGTCATGTTAGATTCTAGGTTTTATTGAAAAACGTGTGTCTAGGCTTTGCTGACTGGGGAATTCTGAGGCTTGAAGTCCATACATCTTAAAGCTGCCAAGATTGAAAAACACGGATTCTAGTCCAATTGTTACTCAGAACAAAAATCTGCCAAACCATCTTCAGGCCATTGGATCCTTGCCTGAGACACTCCACTATCCATAATCCTGCTTTTAGGCTCCTGGTGCAGTGGCAGGCTGATCTATCACTTAACACTCTACTTTCTTCCTTGCCTTTAAACGCTCTGCTCATGCTGGCATTTTGGTGACCAAATGGGTTTTGAAGAGGAGGAACAACCTCTGAGGATACAATCCTTGTATCATATCATTTCCAAACTAGATCTGATCAGAGGACTTCCGGTGGCAAGGCAAGGATGGTCAGAGGGGCAGAAATCCGCTCGTGATTCTAGCCTCCCTTTTCTTGAGTTTGGTGCGATCTTCCGGGTGCTCGAGTCTTGGAGAGACCCGTGCCGGTGTGGGGAACCTCGGGCTGCAGTGTGGGGAAAGCAACCCCCTGCAATGAAGAGGAAGCCCTCCAGAGCCCAACGATCAAGAACAGCCTCCTAACAATGGAGGCTCCGAAGTCCGGACTGCCACCGATGGGAAGAAAAAAGTGAGTGAAAGTTTGCAAGCTCGGGGGGAAAGAGAGTCGTGGCAGAGAAGATATTTGACTGACAATAGACTGATTTCAGGCTGTTAAATACTGTGCGAATGCCAGCTGTGAGCTCCAAGAGAAAGCGGCTACAAAAGAATTGGTCTAGTGAATGTGAAAGAGCTTGGCAGGCAGAAGAGAGTCGGAAATAAAAAAGAAGTAAAGAGAATTTTGGAAGTCTGAAGATCAGCACGGGGGGGCATTAAAAAGACTCTATTATCACTAACATTTGGATTGAAGCTATTAAATCGGATCCAGAAGCAGAACGAAGCCGATCGGGGGAAAGACAGAGCAACGCCATAGGCAGTATCCAGAACGCTGAAGTGATTACAACAAAGTAACAGATCTAACTGTCTGAAGGGACACAATCTAATCTATAAACTCTGGGAAAATTGAGAACAGGTCCTAGCAGAGGAGACAGTTCCTTTTCTATTCGAAGGAGATCAGAACAAATGATTTAAAGATCATTAAAATATAAGTAAAAGAGGAAGTCTTTAAACGAGTGGGAACATTGCTTACTGGCAGCTGTTACTCAGCAAATCTTCATTTGCCATTTCCGTGTGCTCGAAGTGGAAGCTTCCAAAGTGAAAAGCGGAAACAAAAACTCTTGTCTTTGGAATTTTCTTTTTCTTTTCCTCTACCCTTTTCTGTGTGTACATACTTACTAAAATAGCCTCTCTTCTTCTACTTGTTGATGGTATGCTATGTTGAAATATGCTTGCTTTTTTTTTCTCCTCTGATTTCCTCTTGATAAATATGTACATTTAGTAATGAAATATTAGAGTGTTAAAATATTGGATTAATTAATTTAGTTAAGTTATTATTAATAGAGATTGTTATAATTTGAATGGGAATATAGAGGAGACAGTAAGAATATTAAGCATTAGTTATTTAACAAGCTTAGAGCTCTCTAGACCAATATTATATTTCATTGTGTGGGTTTATCTGTGAATGTAATATATTTTGTAGTTAAGGTTACTTTATATTGAAGTTAAACTAGAGAAAAATATATACACTTTACTAATTAGTTAAGAATATAGCTACTTAATAGATTGATAGATCTTGGTCAATTTTAGTTACAGAACTAAGAATACTGAATGCCAATTTGGAATAATATATTTAGTATTGTACAACAACAAAAACAAATTTTAAAGGAAATGACTACTACAACTACCACTGCTTTGAAATCTGGTAGGAAGGTTAATCCCACAATAATGACCACTTTGGCAACAACTTCACCCATGGCACAAAAAACAATAGAGGAAACACTACCAACAGAAGTCAACTAGCATCTCGAATGCGAATATCCAAGCAATGTTCCTAACTTTACAGGACTCATTGACAAGATTGCAAGAAACAATGATTAAAAACCATAGTGAAACAAGGGCAGATATCAATGAATTGAAGGAAGAAATGGGGAAACTAAAGACAGAAATGAAAGCGGACATTTCCAAAGTAGAGGATAAAGTGGGGCTGTTGCAGTAGGCCTTGGAGAAAAACGAAGTTATAATAAAAGAAGTAGAGAAAGAACCGAACGAACAGAAAGGGAATTAGAAAGGGTGGATGAAGATCTCAAAAGCATGAGCAAAGAAATGGAGGACTCCCTTGTCCTCCTAGAAATGGACAAGGCAGCAACTTACCTAAGATTCCAAAATGTGGCAGAATCAAAAGAAGAAGACCTGGAATACTTGATGGCAGAAATACTGGCCGGTTTATTGAAGATGGATAAAGATGAAATTCAAAAAGAGTTTGATGAAGTCTACCGGGTCAATACAAACTATGCAAGACGCCACAAATGTTCCAGGGAAGTACATATACGATTCACTAGAAGATGTGTTCGAGACATGATATATAGAACCTCAAGAGATAAAACAATAACCTACAAAGAGAAAGAAATTGTGATTCTTAAACAGATACCGAGGAGAATAAGGGAACAAAGGCGTGACTATAAATTTCTGGCGGCATATTTAAATCAAAAAAGAATCACATTTAAATGGCTTATTCCAGAAGGAATGTTAGTGTCATGGAAAGAGAGGAAAATCAAAATAGATACTATGGAAAAAGCCCAGGATTTTTACGAACGGATGGTGGGCCCACAGGAGCAAAGTAGTAGGGAGAAATTGGACACAAAGTTTCAAGAAGAATACAGTGGACATAAAAATAGAACTGGAACGGTAGGAAACCAAGAAAATACCTATCCACAACAAAAGACAGAAGGAACTACATCAATACAAGCGCAAGAAGAGAGAGGAATTGTTACGACAAAGAGCAAAACAAAACTAAATAGATGGGAGAAGAAAAAAATTACTATCAATAAACATAAATGGTTTAAATTCAACAATTAAGAGAAAAAGGATATTATCTAAATTAATTAAACATAATGCAGATATAACGTGCCTGCAAGAAACTCATATAAAGAAGAAGGATGAAAAATATTTAGAATGCCCGAAATTAGGAAAGTTATTTACCACACCAGCAGATGAGGAGAAAAAGAAGGAATCGCAGTATATGTGAAAGAGGATTTGAAATCTGAGCTAATATGGTCGGACTTAGAAGGAAGGACTCTGGGTTTGCAGATCTGGATTAATGATATTCCAATTCTTTTAGTAGTAATATATGCCCCAAATGGAGACCAAAAAGAGTTTTTAAACACCTATATGGAAAATTGGTTGAATTGCAAAAAGAAATATTTGTATGGTAGGGGACTTCAACTCCATTGCTGATTTCCAAAATGATCACAGTAATGCCGGAAGAATAAAAGGGGAAGAGAGCTCCCCAAGATTTGTAGGGAAATGATGAAAGAGCTAAACCTGACAGATATATGGAGAAGATTACATCCTGAAAAAGACAATTTACATTTTATTCAAATCCCCACCAAACATGGACACGGATTGATATGGCATGGATGAGTGGGGAGATAGCAAACGAGACAAAAGAAGTGGAAATTTTGCCTAATGAATGGGCAGACCATAATCCAATACAGGTAATATGGAAGGGCAGGGTAAAACCAAAGAAAAGATGGACCTTAAACACTCAATTAATAAGAGAGAAAGAATACATTAATAAATTAAAGGAGGAATTGAATTTTTTTATTAAAGAAAATGATAATGGAGAAACTACGAAACAAAATGTCTGGGATACGATGAAGGCGGTTATAAGAGGCACAACAATCTCTTATAATGCCAAGAGAAACAAGGAAAAATATTCCCAACAAAACAAATTACAACAAAGAATTAAGGAGCTAGAAACCCTTCTACAAAATAACCCAAAAGAATCCAAACTGCAAAATCAGATAAGTATAGTCAAACACAAACTGAATTTAATTGATCAGGAGAAAATGACTATGAATTTGAACTTAACCAGACAAATCTATTTTGAACATGCCAACAAGCCAGGAAGATGGCTATCTTATAAATTGAAAAAAAAAAAAGAGAAGAGATTGATATACCAGTTAATAGATAGCAAAGGAGATACATACCAGGAAATAGAACAGAAAAAGAAATCATTCATAAATACTTTGAAGATTTATACAAAAGAGAGGATGTCAGTGAAGATAGAATAAGGAATTATCTAGATGAAGTAAAGGATAAGGCAATTGGGGAAGAAATGGCTGAACTATTAAATAAAGACATTACTGAATCGGAATTGAAATCAGCAATAGAGAGCCAGAAAAATAATAAAACCCCGGGCCCAGACGGGATCCCAGGGGAGCTGTACAAGGCAATAGCAGATCAAATCGGACCACTTATGGTGGAAGTTTTTAATGACGTTTTACTAGCAGCCAGGATGCCGGACTCATGGAGGGGGCACTGATTTCGCTGATCCCGAAGGAGGATACAGATCCCAGATATATAAACAATTACAGGCCGATTTCACTTCTAAATACTGATTATAAAATATTCACTTCTATTATAGCAAACAGATTAAAAGATTGCTAAACTTGTATATACATGAAGATCAAAACGGATTCCTTCCAACTAGGCAAATAAAGAATAATCTAAGAATAGTATTAGACGTACTAGAATTTTATGAAGCCCACCCAGAGAGACAAGTAGCACTCATGTTCCTAGATGCAGAAAAAGCTTTCGATAATTTGAATTGGCAATTTTTAATTCAAAAAATTTATAATTTGAATCTGGGTACCAAATTTGAAAATATTATAACAACTATATATGATACACAACAAGCTAATATAATAGTGAATGGGGAATGCACCCGCCCAATAAAGATAGAAAAAGGAGTGAGACAGGGTTGCCCACTTTCTCCCCTGCTCTTCATATTAGCATTAGAGACATTATTAACACGAATTAGGTGGAATTCAGATATAAAGGGATTAACAGTTAAGAAAGAGGAATATAAATTGCAAGCGTTTGCGGACGACATGATTTTCTTCCTTGAAGAACCAAAAGACAGGGGACCAAAATTGATGAGTGAATTAGAGAAATTTGGAGCAGTAGCGGGACTTAAAATAAACAAAAAAAAACCAAATTAATGACCAAAAACCTAACAGAAAAACAGAAAATAGAACTAGAAGAAATAATGCATATACAAGTGACAAAGAAAGTGAAATACTTAGGAATTTGGCTAACCCCACACTGTAAGACACTTAAAGAAAACAATTATGATAAACTGATACACCAGGTAAAGAAAGATTTAGAATCGTGGAAACTTCAAATTTCACTACTAGGCCGAATTGCTACTATTAAAATGAGCATTCTCCCTAAATTCTTGTACCTATTCCAAACGATCCCAATTAAATTACATAAAAAGTTTTTTGAAGAACTCAATAGAACAACCCTGAAATTTATTTGGCAAGGGAAAAAACCCAGAATAAATGTAAAAGCAATGCAGGATATGAAGAGCAGGGGAGGGTTAGCATTTCCAAACTGGGAGTTATACCATATGGCCACCTCATTAGTTTGGTTGAAGGATTGGGTGAATTTAACCAATAAAAGAATACTATTTCTAGAAGGCCATGATTTACAAAGGGGGTGGCACGCCTTTCTATGGGACGTAGGGAAAACCAGTCAAAAATATTTCCATAGACATTTAATTAGAGACGCACTATTAACAATTTGGAGGAAAATAAGGAAAAAAACATTATACAAAAGTACCAGTATGGATTTCAACAATGGAGGCAATGATTCACCCAAACAATTTGGAGCTTACCAAAATGATTAAATACAAAGACTTATTAGACCCACAAGGAAATTTGAAACCGAGGCTGGATCTTCAAGAGCAAGGACATAAAATTGATCAATGGGTTTATCTTCAGATTCAAAGCAGATATAAACAAGACAAAAAAGAATTCGGAATTAATAACAAACTGCAACAGTTAGATAAAATTTTATTAGGACCAAACTAGATCTGACCTAGATCTTTGAACTGACCTTCACAAGGCCGGGTTTCCCGATCCGCAGGGAGGAGATCTCTGAATCTTCTCTTGTTTTGCTGTCTCCCCAAGAAACGGACAATGGCCAGAACTGGACACAGCCCAGATAACAATCTAAGCAAGGGAGAGTATCTTTTTAACTGCCGCATCGCATTACATCGTTTAGATGTATTGTTTGTTGGAAGGAAATTTTCCATCTGAGCCTCTCGGTGTTTATGGGTCGCGATGTGCCAAGAGAAGGCCATGGCCGTGCCAGCACGCACGAATTATCCTGCTTGAGAGATGCCAACTTTCCCCAACGTGGTCCTCTCCAGATGCATGGCTTTATCCCTGCGGCTAAAAATTTGGGGAATTATAGGTAGTCCTCAGTTTATGACCACAATCGAGATCAGAGTTTTCACTGCTAAGTGTTGCTGAGTGAGTTGTTCCCAATTTTATGAGCTTCATTGCCACGATTATTAAGTCAATCGCTGAAGTTCTTCAGGCAGGAGTGTCAAACCTGATTTCATTGAGGACCACATCAGGATTGTGTTTGACCTGGGGGGGGGCAGGGGACGTGGCCAGGGTGGGCGTGGCCAGCTCAACATCACTTGTGGTGGGGCAGGGGACGCCTGTGGCAGCCCAAGTGCTCTATCAAGGAAAATGGAGCTCAGGAGGGCTGTGTGCAGCCTTCCTGAGCTCCGACTTCACTGGCAGAGGCACCGTGGACTAGTCCTTTGCTGTTTTCAGGGCAGCCCCATGGACCAGATCTAAGCACCCCATGGGCTGGATCCGGCCCGCGAGCCTTGAGTTTGACACCCCTGTGTTAAGGGGATCTTTTTAAAAAATCCAGCTTTCTCCAATGACTTTGCTGTTTGGAAACGTTGCAAACGGTGTTCTCCCCTGAGCTGTGAAGAGCATCCAGTAGTGGGAGGTGCTTCAGTCTCCTCTTGGATAGCCTGGGCTTAATTTGCAGGACGCTCTTCCTCCTCCATGGGACTCCTCCCCAACGTTCCTCAGTTTTAGCTCAGCCTTCGTTGAGATAGGTAGCTTTCAGATTGGCCGGAATAGCAGCTAAGACGAAAGAGAACAAAACATCAGGTATGCTTTTTCACTAAATTCAGGAACCCTTTTATTTTGTCATCTAGGAGTCCCAATAGCCTACGACGGTCTCTTTAAACTCTGACCATCGTAGGCTATTGGGACTCCTAGATGACAAAATAAAAGGGTTCCTGAATTTAGTGAAAAAGCAAACCTGATGTTTTGTTCTCTTTCATCTTAGCTGCTATTCTGGCCAATCTGGAAAGCTACCTATCTCAACAAAGGCTGAGGTAAAACTGAGGTATGTTGGGGAGGAGTCCCGTGGAGGAGGAAGAGCATCCTGCAAATTAAGCCCAGCCTATCCAAGAGGAGACTGAAGCACCTCCCACTACTGGATGTTCTTCACAGCTCATGGAGAACAGGCGTATCAGGTAAGAACCAACGCCCATTTCCATGACCCAGGGATATTACATCCATCGTAAAGTGGCTAAATTTTGATCATGTGAACACAGGGATGGTGTGATGGTTGTAAGGACTGGTCAGAAGTCCCCTTTTTCACTGCTGTTGTAACTTTGAATTGTCCCTAAACCAATACAGGTAGTCCTGGCCTTACAACAGTTTATTCAGTGACCATTCAAAGTTATGACAACAACCCTGAAAAAAGTGACTTAATGACCATTTTCAACCATTGCAGCATCCCCAGGGTCATGTGATCAAAACGTGAATGCTTGGCAACCAGTTCATATTTATGAAAGTTGCAGTATTCCGGGATCGCGCAATCCCTTTTTGCAACCTTCTTTGTTACTAACTGGACAATTGAAATGATTCACTTAACAAATGGAGCAAAATTCACTTTAAAAATGTCTCACTTAGGAAGAAAAATGTTGGGCTCAATTGTGGTAAGTCGAGGACTATTGTGGTCCTCATCCAACTGGAACAGTGGCCCCGCGACCTTTTGGTCACCAGGGACCGGTTCCGTGGAGAGAGAGGTTTTTCTATGGACCAGAGTGGGTGTGGTTTCATGTCCTGTGGATGGGGCTTTGCTTGTTTATGCAGCCTGATTTCTGGCATGCCATGGCCCAGTGCAGGTCCACGGACCTTGCTGGAGGGAAAATTGAACTTTAGTGGATCTCTGCTTTGAATATGCAGTGAATTTGATTTACAATTATACAGGTAGTCTTGACCACAATTGAGCACAAAATTGAGATACATGTTCTTAAAAAAAATTGTTTAATGATCCTCTTCTGATGTACTGCAGTGGTGGTATTCAGCTGGCTTGCATTGGTTTGGATGAACCTGCCATGGAGTGGCAGTGTGAGGGAAGGAGGAGGCTGTTTTCCCTCTTTCTTCTCCCTGCTCCTCCTCCTTCCCTCATGCAGGCTGCTCCGTTGCAGTGCAGCTCCCAGGATCCACTTTGATAGCGGTGGGGAGGGATTTAATAACCGATTCACCCATGATCAGGTTGGTCGTTGCGAAAGATTTGTCCCGCATGTGCAGCAGAGCTGAAGGACGAAGATGGGCCACGCCTCCCATGACAACCAACCTGACCCTGGGTGAACCAGTTGTTAAATTATTTGAATACCACCACTGATGTACTGCCTGTGTTTCTCATCTTCTGCCTATCTTATATATAGGTAGTCCTTGTATTACAACAACCTTTGAGCCCAACGTTTACATGGTTAAGAGAGACATTTGTTTAGTGACTTTGGTCCCATTTTATGACTTTTCTCACCTCAGTTGTTAAGTGAATCCCTGCGATTCTTAAATTAGTAACACGGTTGTTAAGTAAATCCAGCTTCCCCATTGACTTTGCTTATCAGAAGGTCACAAAAGGGGGTCACATAAGCCCAGGACGCCCGTAACCATCATAAATATAAGTTGGTTGTCAAGCCTCCGAATGTAAATCATGTGACCAGGGGGATGCTGAAACGGGTATAAGTACAAAAAAAGGGGCATTAGTCACTTTTTTCAGTGCCATTGCAGCATTGAATAGTCATTAAATGAACTGTTCGTTAGGGTAATGATGATTTAATAGCTGACCAGCTGCTGTAATGTTGTAATACTGTAATGATGATGCAATGGTTGTAACAAGTCAGCAGAATTATTTGACTGCTACCACTTTAAGAGGCTGTAGTATAAGAGAGGCCTTGTTAGGGCATAACTCTCTTTCCTTGTGTGCTTCCCTGCTGTAGCTAATTGCTGATTGAGTGTTTGACTTTTGCCTAGTACGTGTATGTATATTCTTTTGTGTAGATAAACCACTATTTAATTATAAACCTCTGTGAGCTGTAATTGCTCCTGGGTTGTCTCACCTAGTCACACTGTGCGTACTCTGACACTGTTATAAGTTGAAGACTACCTATATATATACAGGAAGTATCATGCAGACATGTATCAGTCTGCTAATCTGGAACAGCAGCCTTTTAATATATAAATATATTTTAAATATACATATTAAGGGTGTGAATAAGGTTTAGAAGGCACTACAGGTAGTCCACAACGTACAACCACAATTGTGCCCAAAATTTATGTTGCTCAGTGAGAAATTTATTAAGTGAGTTTTGCCCCATTTTACAACTTTTCTCGCCACATTTGTTAAGTGAATCACTGCAGTTCTTAAATTAGTAAGCCAGTTGTTAAGTGGATCTGATTTCCTCATTGATTTTGCTTGTCAGAAGGTCGCAAAAGGAGATCGCATGACCCTGGGATATTGCAAGTCATAAATATGAACCAGTTGCCAAGTGGCAGAATTTTGATCATGAGACAGCAGGAATGCTGCAATGGTTGTAAGTGTGAAAAACAATCATAAGTGACTTTTTTCAGTGCCATTGTAAGTTCAAATGGTCACTAAATGAACTACTGTAAGTCAAGGACTAATTGTATTAAGTCTTTATCTGTCATCAGTGTTCTATGTTCCTATATTTATTTATTTATTATAAATCTGGTCTCCTTCTCTTTTTTCTTTCTTTTACCTTCCCAGGAGACACTGGGGATGACTCCAGCCCCTTCTCCTGCCCTTCCTGTCACATGAACTTCAAGGACCCCTCCAAATTATCCACTCACACCACTACTTGTTTCTCAGAGCGAGGCCCCAGTTCGGCAAGACTTGCGACTACTCCCACCACTGGCCAGGAGCACTCTAGCTTTTGCTCGTCGTCCTCCTCTTCCATTGAGGTCCACCCCGAAAGTTCTCCAAGCATGGATGTGGAACCTGGGCCCTTGCTGACTGAGGCAAGCCAAGAGTCCGCCTCTTCCCGGGGCCCTCCTCCACTACCACTAACCCTGCCTCCCCCCACCACTCTATCCACTGGGCATCTCAACATCCCTCTCATCCTGGAAGAGTTGCGTGTTCTGCAACAATGCCAACTCCATCAGATGCAGATGACGGAACAGATCTGCCACCAGGTGTTGCTCTTGAGTTCATGAGGGCAGGTTGGGGCTCCAACTTCTACCACAGAACCTGCTTCAGTGGCATCTGCCCCACCCAAGCCCTCTTTGCCCGTCTTTTCCATCAAGACTGAGCCTGGGAGGAGCCAGGTATCTGCCTCTCCAGATGTGCCCAAGCCAGCGTTCTTCCATCTCTACCACCCATTCCCTGGTGGCACCAGAGTGCCCAAAGCTGAGCAGCTCCTAGCTCCAGCCTTCCCTACAGCCACAGGCATCTTGGCAGCCCAGTGCTTAGGAACTGCTTGGGGTCTGGAACAAGCCACATCTCCATGACTCTTGCGACAGAAGAACGGAGGAGGTGGTGGAGGAGGGGGAGGGGGAGAACCCAACTTGGAAGGTGAGAAACTAAGTGGGTGCCACAAATGCCGTTTCTGTGGGAAGATCTTTGGCAGTGACAGCGCCCTCCAGATCCACCTATGCTCCCACACCGGCGAGCATCCCTACAAATGTAACATCTTGGGAACTGTTTCACCACCTGAGGCAATCTTAATGTCCATTTCCATCATCACCGGGAGAAGTACCCTCATGTCCAGATGAACCCTCATCCAGTCCCGGAGCATTTGGACTATGTCCTGACCACATCAGGACTCCCTTATGGCATGTCCATGCCACCTGAGAAAGCCGAGTCAGGAGAGGACCACGGGGCCCTCCTTGTGGCCGAGTGCAAGGCCCTGAGTGCCACCAAGAGTCTGAGCCTACTATCCGGCATGACTCCTTCAGGCGCAGCTCAAGCTTTGCCCAGTTTCAACAAGTCCTGATGAAGGCGGTGGAAGCCAAGGGGAAGGGGGATGAGAACACCCCTCCTGAATCAGAGACGGAAGGGGCCCGTCTTCAGCTGGGGAAGTTTGTGGGGGCCTTGCCCAGCTGGGCTCGGTTGGCCAATCACTTCAAGGCAGGCCCAGCCATGGGGCCTTTTCCCTATGTCCTGGAGGCCTCTCCCTCGGAGACCTCCAAGCTCCAGCAGCTGGTGGAAAAGATCGAACGCCAAGGATCCTCGTCCTCCACGGGCACAGCCTCTGTGGCCCCATCCACAGCTGGCTCCTCGGTGTCATCTTCTCCGGCATCTTCAGGGCCCAATCAATGTGTCATCTGCTTGAGGGTCCTCAGTTGTCCCCGAGCTCTGCAACTTCACTACGGGCAGCACAGGGGTGAACTCCCCTTCAAGTGCAAGGTCTGTGGGCGAGCCTTCTCCACCCGAGGGAACCTGAGGGCTCACTTTGTGGCCCACAAAACCAGCCCGTCGGCCCGAGCACAAAACTCTTGTCCCATCTGCCAGAAGAAGTTCACCAATGCTGTGAGCCTCCAACAGCATGTCCGAATGCACCTGGGTGGGCAGATCCCCAACGGAGCTCTCCTGCCTGAGCCTTCAGCCCCAGAGGGGGCCCCATTGGGAGAAGGGGAGAAGCTACAGGAGCAGCCACCTATCCCCCAGGAGGAGGAGCTGTCAGAGGAAGAGGAGGAGGAAGAAGAGGAGCCCACTGATGAAGACTCGGTGGAAAGCATTGGAGAAAAGGCAGAGCAGGTATCCAGTCCTGAAGGTCTGGGTCCTCCCAAAGAAGGGGAGGAAATGGAGCAGCCTGAGGGGAAGAGGGAGGACCCGGAGTACTCTCCTCCTCCCCACTGGGGCCCCAAAGTCCTCTCTGCCCCTTGAAGGATGGGGAAGAGAAGGCCGATATGGAAAAAGAGGATGGTGGAATTGCCCTGGTGGAAGAAGAATCAGAGAAGGACAAAGGAGGTGCTCGAGAAGGTCCGTCCGAGAAGCAGCAGCATCAAGGCAGCCAAGCCAAAGAGGAACCAGTGCTGATCTGTGGGATTTGCAAACAGCCCTTCACCGACAGGGCAGCCTTGCGCAAACATGCAATGACTGCCCATCCCCAGGTAAGAAATGAAGACAGTGGGATAGGGGACCTCTGGCTTCCTCTTGTGGTCTTGGATAGGAAGGCATCTTCCCTAGTGTGCTGTCTGTCGCCCTCTAGAGGGGTCCTTGGGATAGGCAAGGCTACATTCTTCCTATGGATTATCTCATTTTTCTTTGAAGAGATTTCACTCTCATCCAAGAAGTTTCTTCAGCTCAAATATGAAGAGGCTTCTTTGATGAGAAGCAAAACGTCTTCAAAGAAAAACCAGAAAGTCCAGGTGCCTCTTGAGAAAGAACCTTTGGGACAACCATGACCTGGATGACTGAGAATCTCTATAGATTCTCCTATGGATGTTCTCCAGATGTGTGGTGCCACAACTCTCCTATGATCTGCAGTTCAGCAGGATGAGACCTTCATAACTTTTGTGTTGGGTGGACCAACCTTCCCTAACCTGGTGCTCTGTAGTCTCCACCACCCTCAGTGTAATGGGGAGAATAGGTTCTGCAGATGGAAACAGAATTGGTTGGCCTCTTGATGAGAGACTAATAGGGAATCGAGAACTGTAGACAGGGAAGTCAAAAAATTGGATAGACCACTTCCATGCTGTTCCTGAGGAAACCCCTAGAAGTCCTATACCATCTTTTACTCTTGTGCCATTTATGATTATGGGCAAAAATTTAATTGTCCTATACTGCAACGTCCTAGGTTCCTTGCTTAAAAATAATCTCCAATAATCTTCCCTGCCTTGAAATAATCTCCAGAAATCCCAAATATTTTGCTGCTGTACATTACAGGTAGTCCTTGATTTACAACAACCATTGAGCCCAAAATTTATGTTGCCATGGAAGACAGTTGTTAAGAGAGTTTTGCCCCATTTTACAGTTAAGTGAAATCCTGAGGTTAGTTACTAATACTGTCCCATGGTTGTTACTGTGTTAGTAGCACAGTAAATAAGTTAGTAACACAATTGTTAAATGAATCTGGCTTCCCCATTGACTTTGCTTGTTAGAAGATCGCAAAAGGTGATCATGTGACCTGGGACATTGCAACCGTCATAAATATGACCTAGTTGCCAAGCATCTGAATTTTGATCATTTGACCATGGTAATGCTGCAACAGTTCTAAGTGTGAAAAATAGTCGTAGTCACTTTTTCAGTGCCGTTGTAATTTTGAACAGTCATTAAACAATTGGTTGTAAGTTGAGGACCACTGGGTAGGCTTTATCTCATGATCATTTGGGTCTATGGAAATTCTCAGTCCTCCAGGTGATGATTGTCCCAAAGGTGCCTTTTCAATAGGCAACTGGAGTTTTCTTATTTTTTTCTTTGAAGACGTTTCACGAAGAAGCTTCTTCAGCTCTGACTGGATGGTTGGGAATGGAAGGATTTATTCTCCTTGCTGGTCATTTGCATCTTTTTAAAGAGTCATTTAGGCCACCTGGAGATTTATCTCTTCATCTCTCATTATTAAGATAAAGGCCAGACCTCACTCATACCGGTGTGAATAACAGAAAAGCATGCTTGTACTTTCATGTCCAGTTTCTCTTTGAGTTTTGGTACAACCATGCTTTCCTCACACAGTTTTCCTCTGTGCACAAGTCTGGCTTCAGAAATTTGGATGCTGGTAATTGTAGAGAAGCATGGATTATCCCATTCTGCCCAAATTTCAACTCTCAAGTTGTTAATGGAAGGTTGCCACTGTTTTGTATAATCATCTTTTTTTTAAAAATTAACTTTATTGAATTTTTATTACATTAAAAACAGAAAAAATATATCACCCAATAACAGCTATTTGTGGTGCTTATCATATAACAATCATTTGTACAATATTTACAGGTATTAATTTGTACATAATTATATTCTTATTCTATCTATATTCTATATTTAATAATTACTTATCCTTAATCTGCCTCCGATCTATCCAGCTATACCATTGTTCCCATACCTTATAAAATATTGAAGCTTCCTTATCTTTTAAACTCAGCGTTAATTTATCCATTTCAGCACAATTCATAACTTTTTGTATAACCAGTTCCTCTACAGGTGTATATGGCTGTTTCCAACATTGGGCAAAGGCGATCCTGGCAGTAGTCAATATGTGCAATAATAAGTATTTTGTGCTCTTCGCGTATTTTTTTAAGATCCCCATTATAATCATCTTTTGAAGTGGAGGCCGATGTCAACAATTTCAAAAGTTCTGCTTCCTGTCTTGGTGAATCTGGTTGTAACTCTTCACAGATAATCCTTGACTTACGACTTTAATGCTCAAAAGTTACAACGGTATTGAAAATAGTAATTTACATCTGGTCCTGCACTTATGTCTATCAGAGTATCCTCACAGTCACGTGATCATGATTTAGCTGTGTTGTAATGATGAGGCAATCGAGTTGTTTGATCATGAACAATTGAATCATGATGATCTTTATTGGAGTATAGTCTTCCATTTATACACATTTTTAGTTATCCTCCATCACTGGTTAACTTTGGTTACTGCTTAACTTTCGTTACTGTTTAGCACAGTAATCCATACAATTAATTATCTCTAGTTAAAGTCTAACATATGTTTACTTCCTCTCTCTAATCCTCCTTTAGATTAGTGACTTTGTTTACCTGAGTTGTATTTGCTTGGAATGGAACATTCCTGCAATTACAACTCTACATATCCTCGTTTTTTATTTTAAATGGAGGATTCAAAGATTTATGAATGTATCGCAATTGTAGAGGATTAAGAGAGGGGGAAGCAGGAAGAAACAACGCGAATAAATTTGGAATACATTGAATAAAAGAACAGGTTGCAATTAGTACAATAATAATAATTATAGAATAAAGGAAAAACTGTCTGAGCCAAGACCAATCAGGGAGCCAATTGGTTAGCCACTCAAAAGGTGAGTAATGAGCATGGATATTATTTTGAATGTATTATTGTAAATTGGCACGCTCTTCCTCAATAGTTTTATTCAAAGAATGAAAATGCACAGCACATCCACAGCGTCCAAATAACGTACAGAACCCTCCCTGACGGGCTAAAAGATAGTCTATGGCAAAACACTGCTGTAAGACATCTTGATTTAAGTCTTCTATTTCATGCTGCAAATAATGAATAATAGCGGTAGCATTGATGGATTTTTCAAGTCTACAGGTGAGATCAAGAATAGATCGTCTGTTTTCTTGAGCAATTATGCCAGGACAAGAGCCTAGAGTAAGGACTCCTGTAACGGCCCCTGCCAATGCACGGCCAAATGTAGAACCAGAAGACAATTGTGTGTCAATAATGACTTCATCATTACATGTAGGCCTCAGAGAGAAACGCCGCTGTCGAGTTGATGGGAGCGTACCTATTTGAACAGGTAGAGTAAAATAACCTATAGTTGCACATTGATAATTCTGAGGATGAACATTAGTAGCATATTTATCAAAAAAGAACCACATATTAGGATCCTTAAGCTGCCAACCAGCGCATATCGATCCTGTATTAGATTGATCAGAGGCATTAACAATAGGAAAATTGTCAGGATACATATCAGGAGCTATATTAATTCCATGCAAAGAAGAATTAAAGATACCTGACAACCAATAGTAGTCAGAACAATAACTATAATTCCCTAGCTTTTTTAATATGTGCTGAGCAGCATCATAATCAGACCAATTATAAAGCCAAATGTGTTTAGCGTGACAACAGAAACACAGACCCCTTGTAAATTGACTAACTTTCAAGTAATGCCAACGGACAGAATTCAATTGCATAGGGGGTGTAGAAAATAGCCAGGAGTGTGAAATAGATTGTAGTTGTGAGACAATAAATGTAGAAGACATGATCAAGTTCTGGATATATAGATTGATTTTAAAATATTTTAAGCCTTTCTGCAATTACTGAGGCAAATATCTTATAATCAGCATTCAATAAGGATATTGGTCTGTAGTTTTTTATCTGTTGTAAATCTGAGTGTACTTTCGGTATGAGAGTAATAAATGTTTCCATCCATGAATTTGGTACTTTCGCTTCCATCAATAGCACTTCCAACATTGGAGTACTTAAGATTTATTGTAAGTCTCTATATAGATTTGCAAGTAGCCCATCTAGGCCTGGTCTTTGTATGCCAACCATCTTCCTGGTTTGTTTGCATTTTTAAATAAGTTTTGTTTGGCACTCTTAATTTTTTGTGCATGTCCTTTTTTATCTATTAATTTCAGCTTGTGCTTTATTAATTCCATTTTATTTTTAATATTCCCTTTTTATGGTTCTTTTTGTAATTCTGTCTCTAGTCTCTTATATTATACTTCTACTGTCTTCTGATTTTGTCTCTTTTTATTTTTCCTTCTCATATATGTTATGATTAGCCCTCTAATATATGCCTCAGCTGTATTCCATACTTTTTGTAGAAACATCTCTTCTTTTCTATTTTCTTTAAAGAAAAAAATCCAAATCTCTTTCCATAAATTGGATAAACCCCTTTTCTTTTAATATTGTTTGATTCACTGTCCATCTTAGTTTCCTTTTTTCTCCCTCCCATGTAACTTTTATCAGGTTGTATTCTGCCCAGTTGCATATTTCTATATTTGTTTCCTGTACATTGAGTTTTAGCTCTGCTGACATCCACATCATATCTATATTAAAACATTATAAAATAATATATAACATATAATAAAAATATTTAAAAAATTACAAAAATTAAAATGTTAAAAAGCTTTACAAAAGTTTCTGTAATAGAAATTATATCAGCATCATTCAATATCATTTTCTTGGCAGTACACTAAGTACGATATGTACACTTAGAATTTGACAGTTTTGTTTTCATATTAACTATTTTAATTCACAGTTCTTTATTAATGTTAATAAACAAAGCTATAACATCTTTACAGGTCACTAATTCAAGAAAAAAGGGAAGAAAAAAAACAAAAGAGAAAAAAGAATATCATTTTGACACTTAATACATGTACATAAATCCAAAACAAACAACAAGGGTATTTATAGACTATGTGGTATAGTTTAATATTCCGTAAATATGGGAAAAGGAGGAGGGGAACATATTTTTATCATTCATTATTGCATATTTCTATATATTTCTACACTATATCTAGGTAATTATAAATCCTAATCTGGATGTTTATCTAAATCTCATTTTTTCCTAACAGTGCCTCAATTTCTATAACTTCTCCCTCACTGTCTGTTTGCTAGTATTCCAATTTTATTTCCCTTTTTTCTCCTTTTTAAATTCCTTTTGTAACCTTTCCTTATTGTACTTTATTGTCGAACCATTGGTACCAAATGTTCCAAATTAAATAGTACTCTGAGTCCTCCTTATCCTTTAATTTCAGCATGAGCCAATCCATCTCTGCACATTCTAAAATTTTGTGAATTATAAACCTTGGGGGTTTGTTCTTCACCATGCATCTTGAATACCTATTTCCTCTGCAATTTTGAAAAAAGTTTTTGGGAGTGTTTTCCTAGCTTTTTTATTTACTTTTCCAGTTTTATAGTCTAATTCCATATCCACAATGGTATTAAACCTCCTACTATGCATATATTTTCATATTCCCGTTCTATTATTTTCTTGTGAAGTTTTCTATAAAAGTCATCTTGGTGTGTATATTGCTACTAATTATATCTGTTCATAGTTCATTGTCATCTGCACCATCAAAATCCTCCCTACCTTGTCTGTAAAAATTTGCTTAGTGTTCATTGCTTCTTTTACATAGAGAGTTATCCCACTCTTCTTTTGTTGGGGTAACAAGGGATAAAACTCTCCAATTTTGGGATGTTCCATAATTTAATTGTGTTGTTTCTTAATATGGGCTTCTTATAAGCAAATAATGTCTAGTTTTAACTTTTCAAATTTAATTAAATAATTAATTCAATATTAAGCAAAAATCAAAAACTTCAAACTGACTGAAGTCCAAAACTCATGTTAGAAATTATTACTTCACAGAAAGTGTACTGCAAGCTTGGAACCAACTTCCAAGCAAAGGTAACAGGTCAATCATCAGTAACTCAGTTTGAACATGCTTGGGCTAAACATATGTCCATCATCTGACAAAAATTGAAACAATATAAAAATAACAAATAAATTAATGAGAAAACAAATAACTCAGAGGGTGACTGAAAATACCACTAACTCTTTTTCTGCCATTGGATTTCAATGTTTCTAGATGTCGCACTGACACATTCTACAAAATGTGTTGTACTGAAGGATTGCAGGTGCCATGGTATGAAACCAGAGGAGGTATTCAGCAGGTTCTAACCAGTTGTGGAGAACCGGTACTAGAAATTTTGAGTTGTTTGGAGAACTGGAAAATAGCACCTCTGACTGGAGATTTTACAGGATCCTTCCCGTGCCATGTTCACCAAGACACACCACAGAACCAGTAGTAAAAAAAATTGGATCCCAGCACTTTATGAAGCAGACATTTCTTAATGTATTTTTTTTTCTTTACAGAATAGTTTTTCAGAATTACCAGCATGTCCTGGCCTTAGCATTTACTCTAAAAGAGATCAATGAAAACCAGCAGATCCTTCCTAATATCACGCTGGGGTTTCATATTTTTGACAGTCATTTCAGTCCCAGGTGGACTGCTTCGATGCTGCTGCCTTTCACTCATGGAAAATTCATCCCGAACTACAAATGTGGGGTCCCAAAACTTTTGGCTGCAGTGATTGGGGGACCTGATATCTCTCTTCACATGGTAGCTATATTGTCCATCTACGAAGTTCCTCAGGTAAGACGTGCAGAAGATATGCATTATTAAATTGCCATACTTCACCAGAAGTCTGTGTGCTTTTTTTCTCTAAAAAAGGAGACAACTTTCAGAATCCAGGATATTATTTTTTGATTGATAGGATTACCCTAGTAATAATTCTGAACAGAAAGTGGGGTTACAAGGCATAGAAAAACATTCCCCAATGCCCAACACTGAATTAAGAGTTGGAAGTCTTCTAGCCCAACGCCTGCTCAAACATAACCCTATACCATTTCATATCAATGATTGTCCAATCTCTTCTTAAATACCTCCAGTAATGTAGTGACCCACAACATCTGAAGGCAAGCCATTCAACTCATTCATTGTTCTAACCTGGTTCTCTCCTTGATTAATTTCCATCCCTTGATTCTTGTCCCACTTTCAGGTGCTTTGGAGAATAGATTGACCCCTGTTTTTTCCTTTTTTTCACACTCAGGGGACATCTTGGTTGCATCTTGGTTGCTTTCTAAATAAATGCACCTAGTTGCATAATGTTTCAGTATATAAACTCAAGGGCACCCAAAGGCTCAAATGAATGTACCCAGTGTCAGAAATTCACTTTCCATTTGCATATGTTTGTCTTCCTTTAGTTGACCTATGGCTCTGCTCCAGCCATGGAGAAAGGGACTCAAGTGGTTTTCTTCCAGCAAATGTTTCCAGATGAATCCTATGAACATAAGGGCCTCATGCTGTTATTGAAGTACTTAAGATGGATTTGGGTTGGAATTCTTGTAGCAAAGAATAAGAAAGCAGAGAAATTTGTCCAGGAAGTGGTCCCTATCTTTTTTGAGAATGGCATCTGCACTGAGTTCATAGCACAGATACCAAACGCAGATTTCTATAGTGATTTTACTGATGTAATAGATGAATGTCTACATATATACCATGTTCTCATGAAGGGCAAGGCCAAAGTGATAATCGTATATGGTAAAATTCAAACTATATCAGTTCTGAGAAGTATCCTCCAGTTTTCAGAAGTGGAGGACATACCAAAGAAGCCAAAGATCTGGCTTATAAATGCTCAGACAGACTTCACCTCACTTTGCCTTCATAAATCATGGGACATTCATTTCTTACATGGGGCTTTATCCTTTGCAGTTCACACAAAAGAGGTCAAAGATTTCCAGGAATTCCTTCACAATCTAAGTCCAAACAATGACTATCAGGATCATTTTAGGAAAGATTTCTGGGAACAGGCATTTGGTTGTTTCTTCTCCAACTCAAGAACTGAGAAATCTGAGGAAACTTGTACTGGACAGGAGAAGCTTTGGACTCTACCTACATCTGTGTTTGAAACCTGCATCATTGGGCAGAGTTACAATATTTACAATGCAGTCTATGCTGTGGCACATGCTTTGCAATCTCTGTATTTATCCAAATCCAGAAAAATAGTGAAAGAAGGAAGGAAACAGTTTCACAATCAGATGTGGTGGCAGGTAAGAAACTACCATATCTGTAGTTTCAAGGTCTGTCCTTAACCGTAATAAACAATGTTGTTTAGGGGAATTGACCTTAGATCTAAAAGTGAGGTGTAGCATTGAATTAACAATTTGAAATACCTAGAATGTGTTTCTGTCCATGAAATTAACTGCCTTCCAAGCCCAAAAACTTCTTGGTAACACATGATGATTTTTCCACCCTGGTTTCTTTATTGTTTCACACCTGTAGGCAAAATCTTGTAGGACTGAGCATTCTACTGTGTGTCTCTACAATATATCCTGGGAACTATAGGAAAGTGGTTACCTTCATCTTTTTTTTCTCAAATGAATTGCCTTTTACTTCTCTGAAATGCTCCCCCTCCAATCTGGAATCCACCTCCTTACTATGTTCCATCACTCTGCCATATGTTTAGTCTAGAAAATGTCTTTGGATAATGCTGGCTCCCTTGGCCAAGAAACAGACATGAGCACCATATCCTAGAATCAGACACAACTGGACAGAGAAATCTAATGATGATAATTGCCTTTGAATTCCCACTGTCAATAGAGGTAGGGTGGTACAGAGGTGGCATTCAGCATGTTCTCATCAGTTCTGGAGAACGGGTAGCAGAAAATTTGAGTAGTTCGGAGAACCAACAAATACCACCTATGACTGGAGATTTTACAGTATTCTTCCCTTGAAACATCTTAGACTCTTGCTACTTGTTATTTGTTTGATTCTGGCTTACAGCTAAAATAAAAGTTTTTATCTTTTCTTTATTAAGAAATAATAAAAATAGAAAGAAATAGAAACAGAAACAATAGAAATACAATAGAATTATTTAAAAATCCATGTCTATGTTTTGAACATATATTCAATTTAATTCTTTGTTTGGTGATTGGACATACAAGGAATTTGTCTTTGGTGCATATGCTCTCAGTGTACATAAAAAGAAAAGATACATTCATCAAGAATCATAAGGTAGAACACTTAATGATAGTCATAGGGTATAAATAAGCAATCAAACCATACTAGGAAACAATCAATATAAATTGTAAGGATACAAGCAACAAAGTACAGTCATACAATCATAAGTGGGAAGAAATGGGTGATAGGAACAATAAGAAGATTGATTGTAATAGTAATGTAGACTTAGTAAATAGTTGGACAGTGTTGAAAGAATTATTTCTTTAGCCGAGTGATGGCATTCAGGAAAAAAAACTGTTCTTGTGTCTAGTTATTCTTATGTGCATTTCTCTATAATGTCATTTTGAGGGTAGGAGTTGTCTAGAATGTGAGGGGTATATAAATAAATATATTATAAATTCTTTCTCCTTCTTCTGTCCTTTTCTCTCTTCGTTTCTCTCTGCTGTCTCTATTTCAGACTCATTCTTTTCTGAGAAGTGTCAGATTCAACAACAGTGTTGGTGAGAAGGTCTCCTTTGATGAAAATGGACAATTCATTGGTGGATATGATATTATCAATTGGGTTACATTCCCCAACCAGTCATTCGTTAGGGTCCAAGTTGGAACGGTGGATCCCACAGCTCCAGCAGACAAGTTCTTCAGTATTTCTGTACATTCCATCATGTGGCCAGGAGGCTTTAATCGGGTTATTTGTCTGAATATAGACTGCTCTGCCTTCATTTATGTAGGATAAAAATATCTTTATTAATGTAATTCTTAGAGCATCTTCTATGAACTAGCCTAAGTACCAATGTTCTAGAGAAGAAAAAAATTATCTGTAAGAATGTTTACTTTTCGAATCGTTGATATAGAACAGGGGTGTCAAACTCAAGGCCCACAGGCTGGATCTGGCCCTTGGAGTGCTTAAATATGTCCAGGGGGCCACCCTGGAAACACCAAAGTACCAGCCTGCAATACCTCTGCCAGCGAATATGGAGTCTTGGTGCCTGTGTCCGTTTTCACTGGCAGACCTCAGCAAGAAGCTGTCCCAGCCAAAAATGGAATCTGGGGGGAATTGCGTAAGCTACCACAGATGACACAGACATGAGTTACTTCAATATGGCCATGCCCCCTGGCCCCCCACTTGAGGTAAACAAAACCCTGATATGGACCTCAATGAAATTGACTTTGACATCCCTGGCATAGAATATTGTACTCATTACTTTGGCTCTTTGGTAACAATGAATGGGGTTTTTTAAAATTTAATTATAATTTAATTATAAGAATACAACACAGTGTAGCCATTCTGATGTTACTATTTTGAAGTAAAAGCTACAATCCAGTGTACTAAATTTCATCAGTCTGGTGACTTCAAAATTAAGAAAATGAGAAAAACATCTTTAACCAGCACAAAAATTATCATTGGAGACTGTGCTTCATGGATATAGAAAGCCATTGACAACAATAATTATAGATATTGAATGAATTATTATGTCAGTTCAATTAGATAACAAAACAATGTAATCACATGGCTTCTCCTTATCAATCCATTTGTATGCAGTTGATTCCACAGTAACAATATATCTTCAAACACTTCCTTTTTCTTCCGTTTGTATCTAAAAATATTCTTCTTACTTCATTTATAGGCACTTCCTTTATCTCTGTGTAATGATCCCTGTGAGAGAGGATAAAGCAAGGAAAAGTTAGATGGGGAATCATTATGCTGCTATGTTTGTGGTCTGTGTCCAGAGGGGAAAATATCAAAAAAGAAGGGTACGAAATTTCCAAATACATTATAATGGGATTAAGCCATGAGGGTACAACACTGTCTATAATCCACTCCATCAATTCCAATTGATGTCTTCTTTTTCAGGTGTAGATGACTGCTCTCCATGTCTGGAAGATCAGTATCCAAATCCTGACAAAAATATGTGTATTCCAAAGCGGATCACTTTTTTGTCCTATGAAGAACCCTTGGGGATCAGTCTGACCTTTCTTTCCTTTTGCTTTTCTTTGATGACAACTTTGGTCATCACAATCTTCATGAAATACAAAGACACTCCCATCGTCAAAGCCAACAATCGAAATCTCACCTACATTCTCCTAGTTTCCCTCCTCCTCTCTTTCCTTTGTGTCTTCCTATTTCTTGGGAGACCCAATACAATTGTGTGTTTCCTTCGACAGCCAGCTTTTGGGCTCATCTTTTCGGTGGCGGTTTCTTGTGTCTTGGCTAAAACCTTTGTTGTGGTCTTAGCATTCATGGCCACCAAACCTGATTCCATATTGAGGAAATGCGTGGGCGGAAGAATGATCGGTTTCATTCTTCTAGCCTGCTCCCTTGTCCAAATGTGTTTTTGTGCTGTGTGGCTGATAACATCCCCACCATACCCAGATTTTGATGCACACTCAATACCTGAAGAACTCATCCTGGAGTGCAATGAAGACTTGGTCATGTTCTACTGTGTTTTGGGCTTCATGGGTTTTCTTGCTCTGGTTAGCTACTCTGCTGCTTTTCTAGCTAGGAAGTTACCTGACAGTTTCAATGAAGCCAAATTCATCACCTTCAGCATGTTGGTCTTCTGCAGTGTTTGGCTGTGTTTTATCCTAACCTGGCAGGCTGCCAGGTTTGAGCCTGCTTTGTCAGAGGTTGAGGACTTGGACAATGAGGAAGAGGAGGATTTGGCTCTGAGTTTTGAGCCTGATTTGCTAGAGGACGAAGACTTGGATAATGAGGAAGAGGAGGATTTGGCTCTGAGGTTTGAGCCTGCTTTGTTAGAGGATTTGGAGTTTCCTTCCTCCCCAAGACTTTCCTCTTCGGCAAGACCTTCCTCCCTGATTGTGCCTCAGGTGTCTGCAGATAACCAGGAGAGCATATCAGAGTCTCTGACTGAAGATCAAGCTGAGGAATGCTGGCTTGATGCGAGGCAATGGCGCAGGAAAAAGTGCGAGTTGCAACGCAGAAAGAAAGGACGAATCAGAGACTGAGATGAGGGACTGACATGCCCCACAAGGAATAAAAGTGGGTGTGTTCGCTCTGAGAACTTGTTCAGGACAACGTTGTTGGGGATAACATGGTTACCTAACTTAGTTTGGGTAAAATTATATATATAGACTATGATTGTGTGTATCACTTTAAACTGTAAACCAAGTTTTTGGGTGCGGTTGTAAAATCACCATAAGAGGGAGCAAGAGAGCTCACTGTTTGCCAGCTTTTACTGGAATGCTGACAATGATAGATTGATGGTGATAACTGCGTGTTTGCTGAGAGAAGAAAAGGGGTTTGATTTTTCTTCATATCTCTGACTGCAAAAGAGATATATCACTGGACTGATATTGTAAGTTTAATGACCTCTTTTTCTACACTGGACTTTGCAAACTGAATAACCCCCGGACTGACTGAACTTAGTGTATGACATATGGACTGTTTGGCTATGCTATAACTCTTGCTGGAATAAAAACTATTTAACTTGCACAGTGTATCTGTCTTACTGAGTGTAAGCTACTACAACGTTTTTATCTCACATATCTGCCTGTCTGCTAGACTGCCGTTGCACGTTCTGCTAGGGTGTATATCCCTAACACTGGTTATGGGCCCAGGTGCACAGTCAGACTAACCAGGATATAACAGGCTTATATAAAGTGAGAGTTTGTGTAGTTACACAATACTGTAAACAGACAGCTGTGTTTTATTAATTATAGTTTAATATCCAGATAAAGATGGCACAAGTCAATTTACAAAGTTTGTCTCTCATATCCAAACTGGATGGAACAAACTATGTTTCATGGTCTATGAAATGCAGCCTACTTCTACGAAGAGAAGGTTTGTGGAATATAATACAAAACCCACCAGAGGTAGATGCATGGGATCCAGAGGATGAGGATGATGCCCAGAAAATACAAGAATATCAACTGAAGAATGAGCAAGCTCTCTGTATAATAGGACTGACACTCTCTGACCAACAGCTTGTTCATATTCGTGGAGAAGAAACAGCTGCAAAATGTTGGGAGAATTTAAAGAAGATTTATGTTCGAGACAGTGTACGAGCACATATAAATCTTACACGGAAGCTGTTTAGAATACATCTTCAAAAGAATGGAGACATGCTGAGTCATATAAACTCTATGAAGAGAATTTTTCAGGAACTGCATGAAAAAGAACTTATCTTCACTGAACTACACCAAGTTTATATCATTTTGTCTTCTCTAGATGAGAGCTACTATGACTACGTAACTTCACTGCCAAAAGATAACCTTACATTAACTGACATTACTGGCAGATTAATTGAAGAAGCCAGAAGAAGGCTTGAAAGGGATCAACTCAGAAGGGAACAACCACAATGTGAAGAAGAGAAAATATCTTTGTCAGTGTATACAATTAGAAAATATTTTAATTGTGGAGGAAAAGGACATTTGGCTAGATTCTGCAAAAAAGGAAAAAGCCAAAAAGCCAGCCAGAATGCTAAAAGGCATCAAAAGGATAAGAAATGCATAGAGTTAGCCATGTATAGCAACGAAACTGTGAATAATAATTTATGGGTGGTAGATAGTGGAGCATCGCACTGCATAACGAAAGATAAGAAAAGATTTGTTAAGATGTCCACAAGTTCACAGCAGATATCATTAGCTAATGGCTGGAAATTTAAGGCTAAAGGTGAAGGTATAGCATATTGTTCTTGCATAAAAGAAAATGTAAAAATGTTATATGTACCACAACTTAAGTTTAATTTGCTTTCAGTTAGAGTTTTGGTTAAACTAGGTTATGTAATTACCTTTAGGGGAGACAATTGCATAATTGAAAAAGAAGGTAAAAAAGTGACTGCAACTTTAAGAGGTGATTTGTATGTGTTAAATGATAATTTAGAGGTAGCTAACACAGTTTATAATAATGTTAAACCTCATGATGAGTGCATACATTTATTACACAGACGTTTAGGGCATATAAATTTTAAAATGCTCAAACAAACGGTAGAACTATCTAAGGCAGGGGTGTCAAACACAAGGCCCGCGGGCCAAATCCGGCCCACCAGACCTCGTCTGATGGCCCGCGGTGCCGCCGCCAGCCTTGCAGCCTCCCCCTTTTTTTTCAATGAATTTACTCCGTGCCTGCACGGAGTAAATTCATTTTAAAAATGGCTCAAGTTAAAAAAAAAAAATTACTTACCTTCCGGGACCTGGCCCGACTTCTTCCTCCCCGCACTGCTCCCTGGGTGTCGGACGTGATGTCATCACGTGACGTCCGCCCGACATCTCCAGGGATCAGAGGAGCGCGGACGCCGCGGAGAGGAGAAAGAAGAAAGAAGTAAAAGAAAGAAAGAAGTAAAAGGTAAGTAAAGTAAATGGAGGGGGCAGATGGCTGGGCACTATAAAGGGGGCAGTCCAACAGCAGCCTGAAAGTGAAGTTCCAGGATGCGACAGTCGCCGACTTTTACCGTCTCCTCCCCCTGCTTTGATGCCACAGCTCCGACTTCAAGCTGCACGTGTTCTGTCCATGTTTGGGAGCACTTATCTATGTGAACAGATGTTTTCAGTCATGAATCTGAACAAGACCAAGCTCAGATCACGCATCACTGATGATAACCTCCATGCTGTTTTGCGGATTGCTACAGCACAAGACCTAACGCCAAACATCGATGGACTGACCTTAGGAAAACGATGTCAGCCATCTAGTCAGTAAAGTTTAAAAAAGGTAATGCCTTGTGTTTTCCATATGTTTAATAAACAGTGTTTGGCAATATTTGTATGTTTAAAAAAATTAATGTTTGTTACCAAAAACATTTTTCAATACATTGTACAATAATTGTACATTTGAATATCTACTTGTCATTATTCTGACTATGTTTCTGCTTTCAGAGCTAGTTATTACTTACATTATTACAAAAAACAGTAATAATTGAATGCAGTGACATTAATTTATGATAATAAAGAGTGGACACATAGACCTACAGATATAACCGGCCCTTTGATGGGGACCAAACTGCTGATGCGGCCCCCGATGAATTTGAGTTTGACACCCCTGATCTAAGGGTATAAAACTGAAACCTTGCAGTAAATATTTGCACTGCAATTCTTGTAGTCAAGAGAAAAGCAAGGTGATACCAGCAAATAGAGTTAATGGATTTAAAACAAAGGAGCCTCTAGAGGTCGTATTTGCTGATATTATAGGTCCTAAGAAACCAAGCGTAGGAGGTGCTCGTTACATACTAAGTATAATGGATCATTATTCCAGATATGTTATCTAATGAAAAGCAAAACGGAAACATATCAGAATTTCTTTAATTGGCTTAAATTCGCTGAAAGAAAAACTAAAAGGAAATTAGTAACTCTTATCACTGATAATGGTACGGAATTTATAAACAATAAATTCCAAAATAAACTGAAGATGGCAGGTGTTGAACATAAAAAGTCTGCACCATATAGGCCACAACATAATGCCTTTATAGAAAGACGAAGCCAAACATTACAAGCAATGGCTCGTACTATGCTGTCAGATTCAGGATTACCTGAAACTTTGTGGGGAGAAGCAATAATGTGTGGTAATCATATATTGAATAATGTTGTTAACTCAACAACTGGTGAATTACCATTCACACGGTGGCATGGCAGAAAACCTGACCTAAGCTACATGCATACATTTGGAGCACCAGCATGGGTGCATATCCCTACACAACTGAGACAAAAGGGGCAGCATAGGGCTAAAAGGTTATTCTTTGTAGGTTATGAATCTAATCACAAATCATACAGATTCTGGGAAAAGGGTACATCTAGAGTTTACTGTAGCGCTAGTGCACAATTCCTAAAACATGTAGGATGGGAAAAACTGGAACAAGATTCATGTAAGGAAGTAATTATAGAACCCTACAAAAGACAAAAAGAAAAAATCAGTAATAAGAAGAGTACAATTAAAGAGGAAGTTCAAGAAGAGCATATAGGACCAGAACAGGAAGAAATACCAGAACAGGAAGAAATAGATAATGAGGAACAGGTAGAACATGAAAGTCCACCTGTAAGCCCTGTAATACCTAGACGTTCTACATGTGTAACCAGACCACCTGATAGGTATCAAGCAAGTGTAGTTTGCCAAGTTAGTAAAGTTCCAACTAGTGTTGAAGAACTTAGGATGTATCCTGCAAAGGATCAGGAGAATTGGCAAAAGGCAATGGAAAAGGAGTTAAATTCATTAAAGGAAATGAAAGTTTATGAAAATGCCAAATTACCTCCAGGTGAAAAGTCCATTGGTTGCAAATGGATATTTAAGTTAAAAACTGGTAAAAATGGGACTGTTACCCATAAGGCTAGGTTGGTAGCTCAAGGATTTAATCAAACTGCATGTGATTATGATGAAGTATTTGCACCAAATTTAAAGGCAATAACCTTGAGAGTAGCTTTAGTGTGGGCAGCTAAAAACAACTATATTATAAATCATTTAGATGTAGAAACTGCCTATCTGCATGCACCATTGCAGCACACTATATATTTAAGAAAACCAGTAGGTATTAAAGATAATAAAAATAATAATGACTGTTGGAAACTTAAAAAGAGTCTCTATGGATTGAAACAATCTGGTTATGAATGGAACCAATATATTGTAAAGGAGTTAAACAATATAGGATTTAAAGCAGGTTTAGCTGATCCATGTTTATTTAAGAGAGAGACAAATGGAATAGTATTATTATTGTTGTTTACAGATGATATTGCTTTAATAACGAAGACTAATAATGAAGCTACTGAGATAATATCATTATTAAGTAAGAGGATAAAATTAAAGCATTTAGGAGAAATAAGACAGTATTTAGGATTGACAATAAACAAAACCAATAGTGGCTTTAAGATATCACAAGAAGATAAAATTTACCAATTGCTAAAAAGGTATAAAATGGAACTTTGTAAACCGGAAAAAACTCCAATGAGTCAGGAATTTTGTCACACTGATGCTCAAAGTTCAAAATTCGATAAGACTATTGATCAGTCATTACTAGGTAGTTTATCATAAATAAGTAATTGGTCAAGGCCAGATATTGCTTATGGCGTTAATCAATTGGCAAGATTTAATGCTGAACCAACTGAACAACACTGGCAAGCGCTAAAGTGTATATTAAGGTATCTTAAAAGAACAATGCACTATGCATTGTATTTAGAGCCAAAAGATGATTTGATTTTAAGTGCATATGCTGATGCAAGTTTTGCAACAGATATAAAAACTAAAAAATCAACTTCTGGTATGGCTATACTACTAGGTAAAACACTGATTGGTTGGAGGTCAATTAGACAGCAACATATAAATATGTCCACAATGGAAGCAGAATTTTCATGTTTATCTTTATTATGTACTGATTTAATTCTGTATAAACAGTTGTTATTAGATATGGGAGTAACTGTTAAAGATGCCATTGTAGTGTATGAGGACAATCAAGCAGCCATAAGGTTGGCTACAAATATTGCTGTAAAGACTAGATCTAAGCACACTGACCTTAGATATTTGAATGTTAGACAATCTGTGAAAAATGGTTTGATAAGATTGGAATACTGCACAACTGAAGAAAATTTTGCAGATGGATTTACAAAAGCCCAAGGTGCAGTAAAGCACAAGGAAAATTGTGAAAACTATGGGTTGAAATTGTAAATAGATATATATATTATTATATTACCCAAAAGGGGAGAATGTTAGGGATAACATGGTTACCTAACTTAGTTTGGGTAAAATAATATATATAGACTATGATTGTGTGTATCACTTTAAACTGTAAACCAAGTTTTTGGGTGCGGTTGTAAAATCACCATAAGAGGGAGCAAGAGAGCTCACTGTTTGCCAGCTTTTACTGGAATGCTGACAATGATAGATTGATGGTGATAACTGCGTGTTTGCTGAGAGAAGAAAAGGGGTTTGATTTTTCTTCATATCTCTGACTGCAAAAGAGATATATCACTGGACTGATATTGTAAGTTTAATGACCTCTTTTTCTACACTGGACTTTGCAAACTGAATAACCCCCGGACTGACTGAACTTAGTGTATGACATATGGACTGTTTGACTATGCTATAACTCTTGCTGGAATAAAAACTATTTAACTTGCACAGTGTATCTGTCTTACTGAGTGTAAGCTACTACAACGTTTTTATCTCACATATCTGCCTGTCTGCTAGACTGCCGTTGCACGTTCTGCTAGGGTGTATATCCCTAACAAACGTGTTAATTTAGTGAGAGAAGCTTCAAGTATCCTGTGTGCGGAGACGGCTTGTGATTTATATTCCTGCTTTATTGTCGGACTTGGCAGACAGCTTGTGTGAGACTGCCAAGAACCTTATCGGCTTAAGGAAATTAACCCTGTAATTTCTGGACTTGCTTGCTTGTCTGATTTCAGTTGGGAATTTGGACTTCTCACCTCGTTGGTACAGGTGAGACATAACACCAACGTATCTAAGCAGAAGGCAGAAATATACATTGGCTGTGGAGATCTTCTCCATGATCTCCTCCAGTGCTGGACTCTTGGTGTGTATCTTCCTTCCTAAGTGTTTTATCATTGTGATGAGACCCGAACTGAATGATAAACATCAGTTCATGAAGAGAAATTTTTAACAAATCTTTCCCTTTGACTGATATCCTTTGGAGATCTTCCCCAGTAGCAAACTTAAGACAGAGAACAATGTGCAGTAAGATTGGCCTTCTATAATACCCTATCTCTGAAATTTAATATAGATTATACTTTTTTTTCCTTCTTGAAGGCAATTATAAATGGGGGCCAGTGGTGGGATTCAGATAATTTAACAACCAGTTCTCTTCCCTAATGACCACTTGGGTAGGTGTGGTTGGGTGGGCATGTGACTGGGTGCGCTTCGCCAAATCAACATCACTCACATCAAGGGGAGCTTCTCCTCACTTGGCCTCTTGTGACTGTGGGATACTGCAATGGTTATAAATGTGAAAAACAGTCATAATTCCCTTTTTTTCAGTGCCATTGTAACTTTGAATGGTCACTAAATCACTAAGTCAAGGATTACCTGTACAAAAATACAAAAAGCTTCAGGAGGGCGGGGCTGGTATCGGGGCGACACAACGTGAGATCTTGTAGTTCCCAAATCGCTGCCAATATCTTTGTTGCTGGACAGTCCTCCTGGATCTAAACCATCCCGAAGATAGGATGAAAGTAAAGAGCACATCCTGCTGATCCCAGGGACACTGCAAAGTCCCTGGTAGATCCAGGAGAAGCTCTTTTTGCCAGTGGCAAAGAGGCAGCCATCAAAGCTGCTGAAGCTGGGACAGCTCCGAAACGGAAGGGAATGGAAAGAAAAAATGTGTCAGTTTGGTGAGAGGGGGGTTTTTGTTGTTGTTTTTTATGATTAGAGAGAACACCTTAGGAAAAAGAAAGAATTGGTAAAATTGAAGACAGAAGTGGTTAAGCGGCGATTTTAAACAGGAAGTCAAATTAGTGGGATTTTTTTTTACTGCTGGATTGTTTATGCTTCTTTATTTTGAAACTGGACTGGGTTTTTTTATTCTAGTTAATTATTTTTTACTAAATTAAATTACATTTTTGGTTTTGGTAAAGGAGGGGGGAGTGAAAGTGAAGGAAGGCAGTGTTCTAGGACCAACTCTCTTCATACTCTACATAAACGACCTCTGTGATCATATTAAGAGCAATTGCGTTCTCTTCGCTGATGATGTAAAGCTGTTCAATACCACAGACAATACTGCTACCCTACAAAAAGATCTTGACTATGTATCAGAATGGTCAAACAAATGGCAACTTCAAATCTCAACAAATAAATGCTCTGTCTTGCATATTGGCAAAAAAAATCAGAAAATAAAATACAAGCTGAATAGTCAAGATCTTGCTGATGACCCATGCTCTGTAAAGGACCTTGGAATACTCACCTCTAATGATCTAAGTGCTAGAGCCCACTGCAACTACATAGCCAAAAAGGCATTAAGAGTTGTTAACCTAATCCTACATAGCTTTTTCTCTGGTAATATCACACTACTAACCAGAGCATACAAAAACATTTGCTAGACCAATACTCGAATACAGTTCATCAGTCTGGAACCCACATTACGTATCTGATATTAGCACAATTGAGAAAGGCCAGAAATATTTCACAAGAAGAGTTCTCCACTCCTCTACTTGTTGTAGAATACCTTATGCCACCAGACTTGAAATTCTAGAACTAGAAAACCTTGAATTACGCCGTCTTCGGTCTGACTTAAGCATGGTATATAAAATCATACATTGCAATGTCCTACCTGTCAATGAATACTTCAGCTTCAACCATAACAACTCAAGAGCACACAATAGATACAAACTCAAAGTAAACCGCACCAAACTTGATTGCAGGAAATACGACTTCAGCAATAGAGTGGTCAATGTCTGGAATACTCTACCCGACTCTGTAGTTTCTTCCCCAAACCCCAAAAACTTTAACCTTAGACTGTCTACTATTGACCTCACCCCTTTCCTAAGAGGCCTGTAGGGGCGTGCATAAAGCGCACCAACGTGCCTACCGTCCCTGTCCTATTGTTTCTCTTATTCTTTTATTTTTCTTATATGTACCCATTTCATGTATTCACAACTATGTATACATTTATACTTATTATCTTGTAAACAATTGGCAAATCAAATAAATAAATAAATAAATAAATAAATAAATAAATAAATAAATAAATAAATAAATAAATAAATAAAATCTGTAACACTGCCACCCAGAGGCTTGGAAACATTGTTTTTTCTTTTACTTTGTAAGACCAGACAAAGCTGAGAAAGAACTGAGGCTTCTTTTCAAGGACTTTGAGCCTGTTTGATAAGATAGAGGGAAGACCATGGGAGAGTGTTATTACAGATGCTCTTCTGGGTTTCTATCAGTGGCTGGACTCTGGTGTTGAAAGAAAGTTTGGAATTTACAGAAAGAAGATTACAAGACCCTAGAGAAGAGAGTTATAAAATTGTTTGGATTTTAACAAAAAGCCTTGGATATTATATAAGTGCAGTGTGTTCTTTCTCCTTCTTTTACCTTTTGCTTATATTGGGTATTTTTTACTCACCCCCTCCTTGCTAGCTACTTATTTTTGGTAGATATTTGGGATTCTGGCTCTTTGGAATTTACTTCTGCCTTCCTTTTTTTAAAGTCTATTTTTTCATTTTTTTTATTTTTAAAAAGGAAATCCTTTCTCTTCTATCTGATTTTTCTTATTGCTATTAGTATTATTTTCTCTTTTTTCTTTTTTTTTTCTTCAAGGGAGTAGCTTTTTTTCCTCGCTCATCCTTTTATTTCCTTCTTATATTGTTTTTTTTTTTTTTTTTTGTACCGCTGAGACTTCTTAATTGGATTAAGGTGTTGAAAAACCTGAAGAATTTTTTTTTTCATTCTTTATATTGAATAACTTTTCCTTTTCCCTTTTTGGGCCTTATTTTTCTTTTTGGGGTTTTCTGGCCATTTAATCAATTGATTGGATTAGAGTGTACAAGAACCTGAATAAATTTTTCTTTTATTTTTCTTTACTTTTCTTTTCCTTTTTTCTTCATTATTTCTAACTTGGAATTACAATTGTTTACTACACGAGTGGATTAAGGACAAGAAGAACCTGAAGATTTTGAATAGTTCACAACCTTATAATTTTTTGGTGAAATGAGTGGGAAACTAACAGCGGCTGGTTCTTCAATTACTACAACTTCCTCTTCACCATCTGGAGGACAACGCTCAATACAGACAATGTTACAACAGGAAAAAGAACAGGAAATGGTGACCCTACAGATGATTATGCAAGGAATTCAAAACATACAAGCAAGAACAGAGAATATTGAAAAGAGGACAGAGAACATTGAACAAAGAACAGGAAAAACTGATGAAAAGGTGGAGAACATTGAACAAATGATGAAGTATGATAAGAGACTACAAAAAATTGAAGAAGAAGATAAACAAAGAGATAAGAAGATTGGAGATATGGATGGAAGATTAACAGTGGTTGAACAAGATAAGACTGGGATTCTGGGATGGGAGATTGACAGATCAGAATTTTATCTTAGATTCCAAGACATAGAGGAAGAAAAAAGACAAAACTTGGTAGAGATAATGATAGAAATCTTGGCTGAGGCTTTGGAAATAACTAAAGAGAAGATGATGGATGGAATAGATGAGATTTTTCGAGTTTTCCCAAGATATGCAATGAGAAATAGTTTGCCAAGAGAAGTTCACATTAGATTCACAAAGAAAGCTATTAAAATGCAAATACTACAGGTGGCAAGAGAGAAAACATTGAAATACAAAGATAAGGAGATTGTAGTCCTGAAACCAGTACCCAGAAGAGTGAGAGAGATGAGAAGAGAGTATCAATTCTTGACTAAAATACTACTCAAAAAAGAGGTGAATTAAAGATGGTTGATACCCGAAGGCTTAATGTTTACATGGCAGGAACAAAGACACAGAATTGACTCAATTGAGAAAGCAGAATTATTTTATACAGAATACTTCGGAGGGAAAGAGGAGGAGATTGAAAAAGAAATGGATCTTGCAGACTGTCAAAAAGGATATTGTCTGTTTTTGAACGCATCCTTTTCTTTTCTTTTTTTCTCTTTCTCTTTCTTTGTTTCTTTCTTTTTTTACATCTCTTCTTCTCTTCTCTTTCCGGTTCAAAAGACCGAGTGTTCTTCTTTTGTTTTTTTCCCTTTTGTGTATGCAATGTCGATATGTTTTTAATTGTAAATTTAATAAAATTTATTTATAATTTAAAAAAAAGAATAGAAAAAGAAATGTCACTAATCGAATTCCAAGATGATTGTCAAGCAGTGATTGAAAAAGAAGAAGGTGCTGTTGATGGGAAGGTAGAAGTCACAGAACAATGAGAACCAAGATCTACAAGGGCTGCAAAACCTACTTATAAAGTATAACCATGGAAGAGAAAAAACTGATTACAATTAATATAAATGGACTTAACTCAGCTGTTAAACGAAGGAAAACTTTCCATAAATTAGAGAAATTAAAATTTGATATAATCTGCCTACAAGAAGTACATATAAGAAACCAACATGAACAAATATTGATACAGCCAAAGCTAGGGAAAATATTTACGGCTTTGACACAATGCAAGAAAAGAGGAGTGGTTTTATATATTAAAGATACTATCCTAGCGAAATTGATATATATAGATGATGATGGAAGACTCTTAAAGGTGGAAATAATGGACAATAATACGAAAACACCCCTGATAGCAAACTATGCTCCAAATGATAATCAAGAAGAATTTTATAGAAAATTACATAAAAAAATAATTGAATTGGACTATCTTAACATTTGTATGATGGGAGATTTTAATGGAATAGTAGATAATAAACTGGACTATACAACACAAAAACAACAAAGCAAAGTAGAAAGGCTCTCCCTAAATCCTTTTTTAAAATGATAGATGAAATAAATTTAAAAGATGCATGGAGAGAAAGAAATGCTAAGACCAAACAATACACTTTTTATTCAAACAGACACTCATCATGGTCTAGAATAGACATGATATGGATGTCAACAGAACTGATCGCTAATCTACAAAAAATTGACATAAAAGCAAGGACTTGGGCAGACCATAACCCAATGACAATTAAATGGAAAGAACAAAGAAGAAGATCCAGGTGGACTTTAAATAATACTATATTAAAAGAAAAAGACTATACAGAAAATGGAGAAAGAATTGGCTTTTTTCCCCAAAGAAAATCAAAAAGAAGATACATCAATGCAAAATTTATGGGATACAATGAAGGCTTATGCTAGAGGCTTGATAATAGACTATACAAGGAAAAGAAATATTTTGAAAAGACAAGCCTCTAAGACATTAGAGGATGAGTATAAAAGACTTGAACAAGAGTTATAGAAATTGCCACAGAAAAAGGACATTAAGTTAAAAATGGATACAATTAAACATAAAATGGGATTAATAGGAAAAGAAGAATTAGCACAGAATAGCAGAGGTGCAAAGCAGAACTATTTCAAAGACACAAATAAACCAGGTAGATGGTTAGCATATAAATTGAGAAAGGAGAGAGAATCAAGGAAAATATTGCAATTAATACATAATCAAGGCCAAGCTTGTTATGGAAGTAAAGAGAAGAAAAAAATTATATGAGACTACTATATGAAACTGTATGAACAAGAGAATATAGATGATGAAAGAGTTAAACAATACCTGCAGAATGCTAATCTACCCCAGATACCTAAAGAGACTCAAATAATTTTAGAAAGTAACATAACAATGATGGAGTTAACTGAAGCACTTAAGAAGCAAAACAGTGGAAAAGCACCAGGTCCAGATGGACTTCCAGCAGAATTCTATAAGACACTACACGAATCGTTGAATCTTCCATTGCTAGAAGTTATGAATGAAATTATGTCAAAGAAGAGGATACCCAAATCGTGGTCAGAAGCATATAGTACACTTGTCCCAAATGAGGACACTGACCCACAACAAATTAAGAACTATAGACCTATTTCCCTGTTAAACTCAGACTATAAAATCTTTGCTTCAATATTGGCAGAAAGACTTAAAAATACTGAAACAATTTTATCCACCCTGATCAAAATGGGTTTCTGCCAAAGAGACAAATTGAAGACAATATGAGAATAATTTTATTTACTTTGGAATATTATGAGGCACATCCTGAAAAACAAATGGCTTTGATATTTTTAGATGCACAGAAGGCCTTTGATAATGTGAATTGGCAATTCATGTTATTAAAGTTGGAGCAGACAGGCTTTGGTAAGAAATTTATCCATGCCATAGAAGCTATATATCATAAACAAACAGCAAAGGTAATGATAGAGGGAGAATTGATGGAGATAAGAAAAGGGACAAGACAAGGCTGCCCATTGTCACCTCTGTTGTTTGTGTTAACTTTGGAAGTGTTAAATAGAAACATTAGAGAAGAAAAAGACATAAAAAGGATGAAAATTAAAAAGGAAGAATTTAAATTGCAAGCATTTGCAGATGACCTGGTTTTCATTTTAGAAGATCCATTAGAAACAGCATTTGAAGTGATAGAAAACATAGAGGCATATGGAAAAGTAGCTGGTTTGAAAATTAATAAAGATAAAACGAAGATTTTGACAAAGAATATGTTATTAAGACAAAAGGAAGAATTGGCGGATGTTTTGAAAAACCAGGTCACAAATAAGGTTAAGTACTTGGGGATACATTTGACAGCAAGGTATAGCACACTTAAAGAGAATAACTATATTAAACTCAAACAACAGATTGTGCCAGACTTGGTGAAATGGGAATATTTACAGTTATCATTAATAGGGAGAATATCAACAATTAAGATGAATATATTACCAAGAATTTTATGTCTGTTTCAAACAATTCCAACTAGGTTAGGGAAAGACTACTTTGACAATTTAAATAAAATAATGCTGAAGTATATATGGCAGGGGAAGAAAGCGAGAATAAAATTAAAACTGTTGCAAGAAGCTAGAATATTAGGAGGATTTGGCCTGCCTCATTGAGAGTTATACTATCAAGCTACAAATTTGATGTGGGTTAAGGAATGGATAACACTAAGAAATACTAGATTGTTGACATTAGAAGGACATGATTTGTTGCTGGGTTGGCATGCCTTCTTACGATACAAGGGAACTAAAGCACAGTGGTATTTTAGAAGACCTTATATACATGAGGCTTTGTTGTTAAACTGGGAGAAGACTAAAAGGCCATGTTATTTGAAAATTCCAGTCTGGCTATCGACTATTGAAGCATTTTCTTATCCTATAACATATAAAAGGAACAAACAGTTAAATATGGTGAAATATTGAATGAAAAGGGTGAACTTAAATCTATGCAAAAACTAGAAGAACAAGGTATGAAGATGAATTGGTTTTCATATGCACAAATATGCTCTAGATATGATAAAGATTCCAAAACAGAAGGTTTTTATGATAAACTGACTGACTTAGATAAGATTTTGACAGGTACTGGTGATAAGGTGATTAAATATCTGTATGGATATTTATTAGAAATTAAGCTAGAAGAAGAACAAGTTAAAGAAACTATGATTGCTTGGGGGGGAAATTTTGGATGTGGGATTGACTTAGAGAAATGGCAAAAATTGTGGTCTCAAAATTATAAAATGACAATGTCAACAGCATATAAAGAAAACTTGTATAAGATGTTTTACAGGTGGCACTTATCCCCAACAAGAATAGCAAGAATGTTCAAGAATAAATCTGAAAAATGTTGGAAATGTCATCAGACACCTGGTTCATATTACCATATGTGGTGGATTTGTGCAGATGCGAAAAGATATTGGACTAAAATCCACACATGGTTGGAAAAAATGACAAAAAAACACATAGACTTGAAACCAGAGATATTTTTATTGGGAATTTTACCTGAAATATATAGCGGCTAGGATTGTATTTGACAAAAATTGGGAAAATGAGAAAATACCAATGCAGGAGGAAGTTATAAAGAAAATAATGGAATGTGCTGAAATGAGTAAATTGACATTTGAAATTAGAGAACAAGAAGATAAACAATTTTATAAGATTTGGGATTTGTTTAATCAATGGCTAGAAAATAAAATGTGGTAGTGAACCCTTTAGCCGAGAGGTAATTTAGGCTCTCCAGAAAGAGCACACTCAGGAGAAGCAATCCTTAGATTCATTGAGATGACTTAAACTTCTTAAAGATACCAGCTGGTCTCACTCACCTCACAAGATATCTTAAGGCAATCGTCCAGATTTACGGAAAGATCACATGGCCCCAGAAAGGCAATGAAAAAATCAGTGCAAGCTTGCATCCTGCCTCTTGAAAGAACACTCCAAAAGGACAGTTCCAGGAACCACTAAACCAGTGAACGAAGATCCCCTCCCCAGATAGAAAAAGAAACCATGAGGCAGGAAAAAATTCAAACACAATGCAAATAATTAAATCACAACAGTAGCTGGTTAAACCAATTTCCAGGACACAGGAACTAGCCAGATTTCTCAACCCAGTTACTTTTCAGGAACAGAGATTAACCCCTTTCCTTCCTGAATAGGGAAAAATATTCCATTGGTAAACACAAGATTAAACATTGCCAAGCACAGAATTAAACTTCACCAAAAACTAGTTTTAGATCAAAACTCAGAACAGGTATGTAAACACACATTTGAATATTAATCTTTCTAGTTAGTTAAGAAGCCTTGCTGAATGTCACTCATCTTGGTTCCTTGTCATTGAAAGCTTCTTTCCAGCAGTTCTGCTTCATTGTTCAATTATTTCTTCAAAGTGCTGATTGTTGCATCCCAGCTGGAAAAACTCCATCAGGGGAGTATTTCCTTCCAACAGCAGTGTAAAAATCTTAAACAACCATTCCCCTTTAAGAAAGTCAAGCTCCAGCAAAGTATTAGCATAGAAAAAAAACTCAGAAGAAACTCAGGTGACCAGAAGTAGAGGCATTCTGCCAAGTATGTAATAAGTGTTAATGGAGAGGCACCCCTGATGAGAACCATAAAAGCATGTGGATAAATTGATGTATGGACATATTTCATGTATTATAGACAGCTCTGACTAAATATATCATTAAATATGAATTGTAAATTTGTCTTGACTGATCATTTTAATCCACATCCAATGTGAAAAAAAAGTGGAGTTAAATGCAAATAGCTTTTCATTTAAAAAGTTAGAGCTTATCAATGGCTTCTGAAATAAGCAAATACTGACAGTTTTCAAGTGTATATCATGTGTAGAAGTTACCTGTGACAAATGGGCTAAATTCAGAACATCTACCTAGAATTTGCAGAGCCTTTGCAACTAGGTGATCTAAGAAACTGTCTCACCCCAATGAAATGACCATGGGTCTATTCTAGAGCATCCAAGACTCAACTCGGGATAGGATAGGATAGGATAGGATAGGATAGGATAGGATAGAATAGAATAGAATAGAATAGAATAGAATAGAATAGAATAGAATAGAATAGAATAGAATAGAATAGAATAGAATAGAATAGAATAGAATTACTTTATTGGCCAAGTGTGATTGGACACACAAGGAATTTGTCTTGGTGTAAATACTCTCAGTATACATAAAGAAAAGGTACATTCATTAAGAATCAAGAATCATAACATACAACACTTAATGATAGTCATAGGGTACAATCAACAATCAAATCATACTAGAAAACAGTCAAGTGGGAGGGGGTGGGTGAGAAGAAGTGGTGAGAAGATTAACAGTAATACTAGTGTACACTTTGTAAATAGTTGAACAGTGTTGAGGGATTTATTTGTTTAGCAGAGTGATGGCTTTCAGGAAAACACTGTTCTTGTGTCTAGTTGTTCTGGTGTGCAATGCTCTATAGCATCGTTTTGAGGGAAGGAGTTGAAACAGTTTATGTCCAGGATGTGAGGGGTCTGTAAATATTTTCACAGCCCTTTTTTTGACTCGTGCAGTATACAAGTCCTCAATTGAAGGCAGGTTGGTAGTAATTGTTTTTTTCTGCAATCCTAATTATCCTCTGAAGTCTGTGTCTGTCCTGTTGGGTTACAGAACCAAAACAGACAGTTTTGGTGCAGATGATAGACTCAATAATTCCTCTGTAGAACTGTATCAGCAGCTCCTTGGGCAGTTTGAGCTTTCTGAGTTGGAGCAGAAAGAACATTATTTGTTGTGCTTTTTTGATGATGTTTTTGATGTTAGATGTCCATTTTAGATCATGTGATATAGTAGGACTAGAAATTTTAAGGTCTCTACTGTTGATACTGTGTTGTCTAGTATTGTAAGAGGTGGTAGTATAAGAGGGTTTCTTCTAAAGTCTACCACCATTTCTACGGTTTTGAGTGTGTTCAGTTCCAGAATGCTCAGGTTACACCATGAGGCAAGTTGTATAAGCTCCTGTCTGTATGCAGATTCATCATTGTCTCGAATGAGACCAATCACTGTTGTGTCATCAGCAACTTCAGTATTTTAACAGATGGATCATTTGAGATGCAGTCATTGGTACATAGGGAGAAGAGAAGTGGAGATAGCACACAGCCTTGGGAGGCCCCTTTGCTGATTGTACAGTATCGGATGTGATTCCGCCTAGCTTCACCTGCTGCTTCCTTTCTGTTAGGAAGCTTATGATCCACTTACAAGTGTGTTCAGGTACCGCTAGGTGGTTTCATTTACTTAGAAGAGTGTCTGAAATCATGGTATTGAATACTGAACTGAAGTCTACAAAGAGGACCCTTGCGTAGGTATTTGGAGATTCAAGGTGTTGGTAAAAGTTTTATTGATTTTAACAACAAACAAAAACACATAAAACATAACATAAGACATAACATAAAAACATCATCATCCTTCATAAATTTACAGACAGTGTATCGGTTGGTTTACCACTCCTTTTTGTGCATCCATTCATAGTCATCATAATAATTATATTACATAATAACTCATATTATCAATCAACAATTATATATCCTAATATCATTATTAAACAATCATTTGACTATAATTTTACTAATTCATACTTAAGCGAGATAACTATAATTTAGTTAATTTATTTTATAACAATTCATAAAATCATACCAAATCTATCTTAATAAAATATTCTAAAAATATTATCAAAACCAAGAAAAAATGTATATTCATTATTTCCTAAATTTCTAAATATTCTATTATTATATTGTATTATCTAACCATTGATAAAAAAGATCCCAAACTTCGTAAAATTGTTTATCTTCTTGTTCTCTAATTTCAAATGTCAATCTACTCATTTCAGCACATTCCAATATTTTCTTAATAATTTCTTCCTCTGCTGGTATTTTCTCACTCTTCCAATTTTTAGCAAATACAAACCTAGCCGCTGTTAATACATTTACAATCAAATACTTCAAATTTTTATTATATGTATCAGGTAAGATTCCCAATAAAAAAATCTCTGGTTTCAAATCTATATGTTTCTTTATCATTTTTTCCAACCATATGCGAATTCTAGTCCAATATTTTCTAGCGTCCTCACAAGTCCACCACATATGGTAATATGAGCCAGGTATCTGATGACATTTCCAGCACTTTTCAGATTTATTCTTGAACATTCTTGCTATTCTTGTTGGGGGGAAATGCCACCTGTAAAACATCTTATACAAATTTTCTTTATATGCTGTTGACATTGTCATTTTATAATTTTGAGACCACAACTTTTGCCATTTCTCTAAGTCAATCCCATATCCAAAATTCTTCCCCCAAGCAATCATTGTTTCTTTAACTTGTTCATCCTCCAATTTAATTTCCAACAAATAATTATATAATTTTTTAATCATTTTTTCATCAGTACCTGTCAAAATCCTATCTAAATCAGTCATTTTGTCATAAAATCCTTCCATTTTGGAATCTTTAAGATACCTTGAATGTATTTGCGCATATGAAAACCAATTCATCTTTATACCTTGTTCTTCTAAATTTTGCATCGTTTTAAGTTCACCCTTTTCATCTAGTAATTCCCCATATCTAACTGTTTGTTCCTTCTTATAAATTATAGGATAAGAAAAGGCTTCAATAGTTGATAACCAAACTGGAATTTTCAAATAACATTGTTTCTTAATTTTCTCCCAATTCAACCATAACGATTCCCGTATATAATGCCTTCTAAAATAACCCTGTGATTTATTTCCCTTATACCATAGAAAAGCATGCCAACCCAATAGTAAATCATGTCCTTCTAATGCCAACAATCTAGTCTTTCTTAACGTTATCCATTCTTTAGCCAACATTAAATTTGCAGCTTGATAATACAATTCCCAATTAGGAAGGCCAAATCCTCCTCTAATTCTAGCATCCTGTAAAAGTTTTAATTTTATTCTCGCTTTCTTACCTTGCCATATATACTTCAACACAATTTTATTTAATTCTTCAAAATAGTCTTTACCTAACTTAATTGGTATTGTTTGAAACAAATATAACATTCTAGGTAAAATATTCATCTTGATTGTTGAAATTCTACCTATCAGTGACAATTGTAAGTTTTCCCATTTTTTCAGATCAGATGCTATCTGCTGCTTAAGTTTAATATAGTTATTCTCTTTCAGTGTAGTACATCTTGACGTCAAAATTATCCCCAAATATTTAACTTTATTCGTAACTTGAATTTTCAATAGGTCTGTCAGCTCTTCTCTTTGTCTTAATAACACGTTCTTTGTCAAAATCTTTGTTTTGTCTTTATTTATTTTCAAGCCAGCCATCTCACCATACATCTCTATCTTTTCGAATAATTTTAAAGCTGTCTCAAGAGGATCTTCCAGAATAAAGACCAAGTCATCTGCAAAGGCTTGCAATTTGAATTCCTCCTTTTTAACTTTCATTTCTTTTATATTTGTATCCTCTCTAATATTTCTATTTAACACTTCCAAAGTCAATACAAATAACAAAGGAGATAATGGGCATCCTTGTCTTGTACCTTTTTTTAATATTAATAGAGTCTGTAAGTTCTCCATCTATCATTACTTTTGCCGTTTGCTCATTATATATGGCTTCTATTGCTTGAATAAATTTTCTAGCAAAGCCCATCTGTTCCAATAATAATAGCATAAATCTCCAATTCACGTTATCAAATGCCTTTTGGGCATCTAAGAGTATCAAAGCCATTTGTTTTTCAGGATGCGCCTCGTAATATTCCAATGTATCCAGGATTATCCTCATATTGTCTTTAATTTGTCTCTTTGGTAAAAATTCATTCTGATCAGGGTGAATAAAATTATTTAAATATTTTTTAAGCCTCTCTGCCAAGATTGAGGCAAAGATTTTGTAATCTGCATTCAATAAGGAAATAGGTCTATAGTTCTTAATTTGTAGTGGGTCAACCCCTTCTTTTGGGATAAGTGTAATATAAGCTTCAGACCATGTTTTAGGTATTTTCTTATTTACCATAATTTCATTCATGACTTCTAATAGTGGAATGCTCAACGATTCTTGTAGTATTCTATAAAATTCTACCGGGAGACCATCTGGTCCTGGTGCTTTTCCATTGTTCTGTCTATTGAGTGCTTCAGTTAATTCCATCATTGTTATAGCACTTTCTAACATTTCCCCAGTTTCATCAGGTATCTTAGGTAGGTTAGCATTTTGTAAATACTGTTTAATTTTTCCCTCATCAAGAGCCTCCTGTTTATATAATTGTCCATAAAAATCTCGAATGATTGCTTTTTTCTCTTTATTACCATAGCATACTTGACCTTGATTGTCTATTAACTGTAATATTTTCCTTGATTCTTTCTCTTTTCTCAATTTATATGCTAACCATCTACCTGGCCTATTTGCATCTTCAAAATAATTCTGTTTAGCACTTCTAATTTTTTGTGCCAGTTCTTCTTTCTCTGCTTGATCCATTTTAAGTCTAATATCTTTTTTTGTGGCGCTTTTTGTAATTCTTTTTCCAATTTTTTATGGTCATCTTCTAAAGCTTTAATCATTTGCCTCTTCCTAATGTTCTTTTTCTTTGAATAGTCTATTATTAATCCTCTTGCATATGCCTTCATTGTATTCCAAACATTCTGTATTGAAGTGTCCTCTTTTTTATTTACATTGAAGAAGAAGGCCAATTCTTTTTCCATCCATTGTGTAAACTTTTTTCCCTTTAAAATAGTATTATTTAATGTCCATCTAGATCTTCTTTTTTGTCCTTTCCATTTAATTGTCATTGGATTATGGTCTGCCCATGTACTTGTTTCAATATTTATTTCTTGAATATTAGATAATAATTCCATTGATGTCCAAATCATATCTATTCTGGACCATGATAAATGTCTATTGGAATAAAAAGTATATTGTTGAGTTTTAGCATTTCTTTCTCTCCATATGTCTTTAAGATTTAATTCATCTATCATTTTAAAAAAGTTTTAGGAGAGTTTTCCTATTTTGTCGTGTTGCTTTTACTGTATAATCCAATTTATTGTCTACAATTCCATTAAAATCTCCCATCATAAGTATATTAGCATAGTCCAGTTCAATTATTTTCATGTGTAATTTTTTATAAAATTCTTCTTGTTTATCATTCGGGCATAAATTGCAACCAAAAGTGTTTTTGTATTATTGTCCACTATTTCAACCATTAGTACTCTTCCGTCTTCATCAGTAAAAGTCAGTTTTGCTGGAATAGTTTCCTTAATATACAAAACCACTCCTCTTTTCTTACAGTAAGTCAGAGAAGTAAATATTTTCCCTAATTTTTATCGTGCCAGTAGTTGTTCGTGTTGTTTTTTAATGTGTACTTCTTGTAGGCAAATTATATCAAATTTTAGCTTCTCTAATTTGTGAAAGGTTTTTCTTCTTTTAGTAGCTGAATTCAGTCCATTTATATTAATAGAAATCAATTTTTTTTCCTCCATAGTTATACTTTATATTTAGGTCTAACAGCTCTCGTGGATCTTACTTCATGTTGTTCTTTGGTCTCCACTTGTCCACCTATTGCACCTTCCTCTTTTCTCATTTCCATCTGGTCCTCTTCAGATTCAGTTGAAATGTTCTCTTTTTCTATCTCCATTTCTCTTCTTTCAAAGAATTCCTTGTAGAATATTTCTGCTTTCTCAATTGAATCAATTCTGTATCTCTGTTCTTGCCACGTAAACATTAATCCTCCTGGAATCAGCCATCTATAGTTCACCTCTTTTTCCAATAGCCTTTTAGTCAAAAATCGATATTCTCTTCTAATCTCTCTCACTTTTCTAGGTACTTGTTTTAAGACCACAATCTCTTTGTCTTTATACTTCAACACCCTCTCTCTTGCCACTTGTAGTATTTGGGTTTTAATAGTTTTTTTGGTGAATCTAACATGAACCTCTCTTGGTAGTTGGTTCCTCGTCGCATATCTTGTGAAAACTCGATATATCTCATCTACTCCATCCATCATCTTTTCTTCTGTTATTTCCAAGGCTCCAGCCAAGATTTCAATCATTACTGCAGCCAAATTTTGTCCTTTTTCCTCCTCAATATTTTGAAATCTAAGATAAAATTCTGACCTGTCCATCTCCCACTTCAACATCCCACTTTTTTCTTGTTCAACCGTTGTTAATCTATTATCGATATTTCCAATTATGTCATCTCTTTGCTTGTCTTTCTCTTCTATTTTTTGGATTCTCTCATCATGATTCACCATCATTTGTTGAAAATTTTCAAATTTTTCATCAATCTTCCCAATTCTTTTATCAATATTCTCCATTCTTTGTTCCATGCTCACTTTAAGATCTTGTATTCCTTGCATAACCGTCATTAAATCCATTTGTGCTTTATCTTGCTTTGCCATTATAGAAAGTCGTCCTCCAGTTGATGGGGAAACAGGAGCAGAAGTTGAAATGCCCGGAGGTAAAATTCTCTTACTCATTCCGTGATTCAGCGTCTTCCGGTTCTTTTAATCCAGTTAATAAGGTGACCAATTATAATCCAATTAGAAAAAGAAAAAACACCAAAAAAAAAAACAAAACCAAAAAGAAGTAAAAAGCCCAAAATTAAAAAAGAAAAATTCTTCAGGTTCTTCAAGACCTTAATCCAATTGTGAAATACTCAATTATAATTCAGAAGTAAAAATTAAAAATGAAGAGAAAAAAGAGACAAAATAAAGCCAACAATGTAAAATAATAATAATAATAATAATAATAATAATAATAATAATAATAATAATAATAATAATAATAATAATAATAATAATAATAATAATAATAATAATAATAATAATAATAATTATAATAATAATAATTATAATAATAAACAAAAAGAAGAAGTTCTTCAGGTTCTTCCCACCTTAATCCAATTGAGAGATCTCAAAAATAAAAAAAATCCATAAAAATAAGTCAGAAGTAGAAATAAGAAAGCAAAAATCCCAATAAAAAAAAATAAAAAGGAAAAAATAAATATTCTGAGGCTTCCCCTTTAAAAATAAACTAAAATGAGGTAAAATAAAAAATAAAAATAAGTATACCAATATTACAAAATGCTGTGGGGTTGTGGGGAGGGATAGAACAGTTGATAAAAAATAAAGAATAAAAAAGCACCCACTGCCTTTTATTTATCCAAGGCTCTTATTTGGCTTCTCGACACATTTCAAAGCCAAGCTTCAGATATTCAATTAATAATAGAAGTCCCGAAGAGCACCTGTATAAACATCCTCCAGTACTCTTCCCTCTATCTTCCCTTTATCTTATCACTTCAATAGCCTTGAAGAAGAAGTTTTTTCCCAGCTCTCAACTTCAAATAAAATATTTTCAAGCCTCTAGTTGGCAGTGTTGCAAAATTTCTTAAAACCACTCCCCCTTCTTCCCCCTTAAAAAAGCCTAAAAAAAACCAAAAATATATATATTTAATTTAAAAGAAGAACAAAACTAAAGGGGCCTCTATTTTATAAAATATAAACAGTCAAAAAGGAGAAAAAAGAACTAGTAAATATAAAAGAAAAAAACAGTCTGCTTAACTAGATCACCATAGAAGTTCAATGAAAGAAAAAAAGGTAAAAATAAAAAGCCAAGTCTCACTTTGACATTTCTCTTTGAAAATCGCCGCTAAGTCAGTTTTGTCAATAATCTTACAGTTTTCTTCTCATTCTTAGAGTGTCCTTTAGTCCCAATATTAATATTAAAAAAAAAAAAAGTTCTCACCAAGCCGATACACTTTCTCTTACGATCTCTTCCTTCCGGAGCTGTCCCAGCTTCAGCAGCTTAATGGCTGCCTCCCCGCCGATGGTAAAGGGGCTTCTTCTGGATCAACCAGGGACTTGCGATGTCCCCTGGGATCTACAGAATGCGCCCCTTACTATCACCATCTCTACGGGACGGTTTAGGTCCGTTGGGACCGACCAGGAGCGGGGATATCAGCAGCTATCTCAGAGCCCCGAGATAGCAGCTATATCGCAGCGACGAGACTCCGCCTTCTTCAAGGTGTTGTAGGATGTAATGCAGAGCCATGTTAACAGCATCATCTGTCAATCTATTTGCTTGGTATGCAAACTGCATAAGATCTAACAGCGGATCCATGATGGTTTTCAGGTGGGACAGCACAAGCCTTTCAAAGATTTTCATAACTACAGATGTTAGAGCAACTGGTCTATTCAGTTCCTTGATGGAGGGCTTCTTTGGCACTGGGATGGTGATAGAACATTTGAATCAGGAAGGAACATAGCACATCTCTAGTGATCTATTGAAGATTCGGGTGAAGATAGGGGCCAATTGGTCAGCACAGACTTTTAAACAAGAAGGAGTTATCTTGTCTGGCCCTGGTGCTTTTCCTGGCTTCTGTCTGTGTAATAGATCTTGCACTTCTTTTTCTGTGATCGCCAGAGGTTGTGAGCCCAATGGATTGGGGCCAGTTGTAGGAGGCTTGGCTGTTGTTGGTGTGTTTGAGATGTGTGTTGTAGAGATAGGTGGGTGTAGTTTCTTTTCAAACGTGCAGTAAAACACATTCAGGTCATCTGCTAGTTGTTGATTTCTTTCTGCCTGGGAAGGAGGTTTGCTGAAGCCAGTGATGTTTTTAAGAGTTTTCCACATGTTTGCCTGTTCATTTGTTGAGAATTGATTCTTTAACTGTACAGAGTAGCCCTCTTTTTGCTGCTCTGATCTCTCGTGTTAATATTTTTCTGGCCTAGTTGTACAGCATTTTGTCACCTTTTCTGTAGGCTTCCTCTTTGGAATGACGTAACTGCTTAAGTTTAGCTGTGAACCAAGGTTTATTGTTGCTATATATTTGCAGGTTCCTTGTTGGTACACATAAGTCTTCGCAGAAGCTAACATATGATGTTACCGTATCTGTGAGCTCATCTAGGTCTGCAGAGGCATCTTCAAAAACATTCCAATCAGTGCAATCAAGGCAGGCCTGGAGTTTCAGCTTTGCCTCATCTGACAAAGTCTTCACTGATTTAATTGTTGGTTTAATGGTTTTAAGTTTTTGTCTGTAGGCAGGTACAAGGTGAATCATACAGTGGTCAGAGTGTCCCATAGCTGCTCATGGTAAAGACCTATACACATCTTTTACTGTTGTGTAGCAGTGGTCTAAAGTATTTTTGCCTTTGGGGGGACAATTTACATGCTGGAAATATTTTGGGAGCTCTTTCCTTAAATTTGCTTGATTGAAATCTCCTAAAATGATGGGAAGGGAACCTGGGTGTTTGGCTTCAGCCTCCATAATTTGATCAGCAAGAGTTCATAATGCCTTGTTTACACAGGCTTGTGGAGGAACATACACAGCTATTAGGAGAAATGAGAACTCACGTGGAGAGTAAAATGGCTTGCAGTTGATGTGTAAAGACTCTAAGTTTTCATCACAAAACTTATATATTATAGTTATATCCTGAGACCAGCTGTTGTTGATATATAAACATAAACCTCCACCATTTGTTTTACCTGATGTCTCTTCAAGTCTGTCTGATCTAAATGTCTGAAATCCTGAGATGTACATCGTGTTGTCCCCATGAATTTGTGGATTAAGCCAGGTTTCAGTAAAACAAAGTACAGCTGAATTATGAAAATCAGAATTCCATCTATTTAAGAGATGAATTTCATCCATCTTGTTAGCCAGTAAGCATAAATTAGTCAGAAAGATTGAAGGGAGAGGAGGTTTTTTTCCCCTATTCCTTAATCTGTTTAAAATCCCCGCTCGTTTATCTCGTCTCCTCTTCTGGCGTGGTCACTTCTTTGCTTTCTTTGTTGTAATCCATAGCACCGGGGAATTGGTTAGAATCTCCTCCATGTTTGCAAAGACAGGTGGGGGTGGGGAATCAGAAAGCTGCTCCTTAAGGAAACACTGCCTAATTCTTAGCAGATGGTCTCGTGAGTATGAAATCTGTAGTGAACTGCAGATAATAATAAGGAATAGAGAAACCATTAGAGAGCATTTCACCAAGGCAGCCGTCATTGGCGCCATCTTGGAAGGATAATGATTTTCTTTTCAGAGCAATAGTAACATTAATTGCTGTGGGATCTGTCATGGCCAGACTATGTCCTGGTGACTGTGAGATTTTCCAATGCTCACCTATTTGAATAGTTCATCCTTGATAACTAATGGACCCACATGGGTTACAGAAGGAGTTGGGAGATATCCTGGAGGTTCTGCTTCAAGGCTCTGTGTGGACATTTGGCCTGAATGGTTTCTGAAAGCAGGCAAGGCCCTGAAGAGGATCACATCTGGGTACCTTTTTCTGATCCATTGGTCCTGAAACTCCCCTTGGTCTACAGAGAAGGTGAAGGTGCTGAAAAGAGCCAAAGGATGGCAGAGTGCCACTGGAGGAAAACTAAGAATGATGTTGCACTGGATGAAATTATCCAATACGATGGGATGTATCATTGATTTCTTCAGGTCTAACCATTTAGTTTTGAATAGTTTTTTAATAATATAAGCTCCTATCCAACCTAGCTGACAACTTTGTTGTCCAAAAGGTAGAGGGTGAAACTAGAGGGGCAGCCATACTGGACTTAATTCTTACAAACAGAGAAGAAGCGTTAGAGGGAGTTGAAACTGCAGGAACCTTGGGTGAGAGTGACCATGTCATACTAGAATTCAACATAACACAAACACAAGCAATAGAACATAAAGACACCAGAGTCTTGGATTTTAAAAGAGCTGATTTTAATAAACTAAGAGAGAACTTGGGAAAAATTCCATGGATGAAAATCCTAAAGGGAAAAACAACTCAAGAATCTTGGAAAACTCTGAAAAGTATGTTTATAGAAGCCCAGATCAGCACAATACCACTGAGAAAGAAAAACAAGAAATCCAGCATGGCTGCACAAAGATCTCTCTGGCAAATTGAAAGAAAAAAAAGGACAAGTACAAAAAAATGCAAAGAAGCATATACAACTAAGACAGAATATCAGCAGATAGCCAGAATCTGCAAAGATGAAGTCAGGATAGCAAAGGCTCAGAACGAACAAAGACTTCCAACAAAAGTCAAAGATAATTTAAAAAGTTTCTTCCAACATATAAATAACAAGAAAAAAAATCAAGGAAACAGACCATCCACTAAAGAGAGAAGACAGCAAGGAAGTAACCAGCAACAGAGAGAAAGCAGAACTGCTTAACTCATTCTTTGTATCAGTCTTCATGCAAAAAGAAACTATAGTTCAACCCAAGAAAAACATAATTGTGAAAGATAGACTGAAAATAAAAGTTAAAATAAGCAAAAAAAATAGTGAGAGAACACCTGTCTGATCTTGATGAACACAAATCACCAAAGCCTGATGGATTACATCCCAGAGATTTAAAGGAGCTGGCAGAGAACCACTGCACCATATCTTTCAAAAATCCTGGAGCACCAGGGAACAACCAGAAGACCGGAAAAGTAAAGTAATAACTAGTAGTCAGCATGAGTTTGTTAAGAATAGATCATGCCAAACCAATCTTATTTCATTCTTCAACAAAGTAACTAAATTAGTAGACCAGAAAAATACTGTGGACATAATATATTTAGATTTCAGCAAGGCATTCGACAAAGTAGACCACGACCCACTTCTTAGTAAGCTAGAAAAAAGTGGAATAGATAGCACCACCACTAGATGGACTTGCAACTGGCTGACAAACCGTACTCAACAAGTAGTCCTTTTTTTTTTAAGTAAAAGTTTTATTGACTTTGACAACAAACAAAAACACATAAAACATAAGACATCAAACATAAAAGCATCATCCTCCTTCATAAATTTACAGACAGTGTATCGGTTGGTTTGCCACTCCTTTTTGTGCATCCATTTCATAGTCACCATTGTAATTATGTTACATAATAACTCATATTATCAATCAACAATTATATATCCTAATATCATTATTAAACAATCATTTGACTATAATTTTATTAATTCATATTTAAACGAGATAACTATAATTTACTTAATTTATTTTATAACAGATCATAAAATCATACCAAGTCTATCTTAATAAAATTTTATAAAGATGTTATCGAAACAAAAGCAAACAAAAAAATGTATATTCATTATTTCCTAGTGTGGCTATTCTGCCTTAGTATTTTTCCATAGAACAAATCCTGCCCAGCACGTATACCTCTCAGGTCAAAATCCACTGAGCTGACAGGAAAGAAGCTGACAGGATTAACTTCAGAAGTCTGTGTCAGCTAAAAGATGTGTATTCAGTATTAAGACATGTTTGCCTGAAAGTATCAGTCACAAAGTTCGTTACTTGTATCACGTAGCCTGGTTTCAATGATTAACTTTGTAACTTCTTTGTCTTCCTGCTATCCCCCTGCACCCCCTTCTTTGATTCAGCACAATAAAAGAGGACAGCGCAAAGCAATCGGGGCCGCCGGGACAATTCCATCTGCCCCAGGCGCGATGTGCTGCCTCACCTGAAGAAATCATTTGTTTCGTGTCTTTTTTTCTTTGTGCTTCGCACTCACCCTTGCTAGGGTTATGCTAAACTTCGCCCTTGCGAGGGCTCCGCTAAACCTCATCCTTGCGAGGGTCTCACTAGATTGCTTTCTGAAAGGGATTCAGCGACAAGCGGAAGATCAAACAACAGACCGGTCGCCGACGCGACAGCTGGGGCTCGTCCGGGATCCCTTGATTCGTCCGGGATCTCTTCGATTTTCTGGTTCCACGGTGTGACTTCTGTCTAGGGGTGCATCGCCTTCACTCCCATTTCTACGCACCTGGCATAGGTTTCAGCGACGTAAGTAATGGGCTCCTCACTTCAAAGTTTCGTCAGGGCAAAGGGACGATCTTTTATAATTTAGTGAAGAAGGCTAATTCCTTTCAGAAAATCAATGGTACCACTGTGTACCCTATTTCGAAAAAATCTTTAAATAAATTTATAATTTACTTTGAGGCACATTGTCCAGCCTATTCATCTGCTGGAACTCTTAGCCATTCTCTCTGGGAAAAATTAGGGAAATATTTACATGAAATTCCCAGAGCTCCCATGGACATACTCATTTCTTGGAGAGCGATAATGGCTGCTATAACAATTGTTTATCCTCCTTCTAGTCTTCCTGAAACATCTTTTTCCCCTGTTTCCTCTGATTCCCCTTCTTCTCATTCAAACACTACTAAGCCTCTTGCGGCTCATCTTGATACAATTTCTTCCTTACCACCTCCATATCCTGACATTTCTTTCCCTCCTCCTTCCGCTCCTTCTTCTCTTTCTGATCCTTCTACGATGAAACCTGTGGGAGGTATTATAACTAATCTTCTGTCATCATCTCTGCCTTTAGAAACAGAAGATCCTTCTGCTTATCCTATGACTATCATCCCTGGAGCAGCAGGAGGCAATGTTCATAGCAACATTGAGTTTAAAGTTTTAAAAAATATAAAAGATGCAGTTACAACTTATGGATTACATTCTCCTTTTACTAGGGGAATACTTGATTCTTTGGTTACAGCTAATACAGTTATGTTACTGTATGATTGGAAAATGCTTTTTTCTATGCTTATGACTCCAGCGCAATATGTTGTGTGGCAATCTGAATATGAAAAAGGTGTTGAGGCTGAAATTCGTAGGGGTTTGCCTGCTGGAGTAACTGTAGATCATTTAATGGGCAAAGGTCAATTCTCCACTCTAGCACAACAACAAAATTCTCCCCGTCGTAGTTTTGCCATTATTCATATGTGTGCTATGAATGCTTTAAAGCGAGTGGATGATTCAGATTTGCAGTCCACTCAAGCATTTTTAAAAATTATGCAAGGTCCTGATGAGCCATATGCTTCATTCATCAGTCGCCTTCAGACAGCCCTAGATAGACAGATAGATAATTCTGTTGCTAAACAAGAGTTACTTATAAAATTGGCTTTTTCTAATGCAAATCAGGACTGTCAAAAAATTCTACAGCCAGTCGCTAATAAGCCAGGAGTGACTTTGGCTGAGTTTTTACAACTCTGTAGAATTGTAGGAACAACCACTCATAAAATGGATATGCTTGCCACTGCTATCACTGCTTCATTACCTAATCCTAATTCTGCTTTCACTTCTCCTCCTGATGCTTTTGCTGTAACACGCAATGGCAATTGTTTTAACTGTGGCAAGCCCGGACATTTTAAAAATCAATGTCGTATGCCAGGGGTGGAGCTGCTCTTCGTGGCCAAACTAGAGGTCCACCTTCCTTATCTAAGCCAAAAACCATCTGTCCTCGCTGCAGGAAAGGCTATCATTGGGCTTCACAATGTCGTTCTAATCCTTCTCTCTCTCAGCCTTCGGGAAACTAATTGAGGGGTTTTCAGCTAGCCCCGCCACAAAGGCTGAATTACCTGCCACAACATTTCCTGTGGTGCTGTTAGAGGATCTTGTGTATGATGATCCTGGTGCTGTTTTTACTCTTCCTTTAACTACAACGCTTCTCAAACCTCTACCTCCTTCCATACCTTCTTGCTTATTCCCAATTCTTCCCTTACAATAGAGGGTGTGGTTGCTGCTCCTTACTTATATGATTCTTCTGCTCTCATCAAACCTTATATCCTTCCCCTTGCTTTCAATCTGTGGGGTCGGGATCTTTTAGGACAGCTTGGAGCTACCTTTCACATTCCGTGAATATCACTATGCCTGCCTCTCTTCCACTTACTCTTAAGTCCTCTATCCCTGTATGGGTAGATCAATGGCCACTCACTCAAGAAAAAGTGCTCGCTCTAACCACTCTGGTCTCTGAACAATTGAGCGCTGGCCACATTGAACCATCCATTAACCCCTACAATACTCCTGTTTTTGTCATAAAAAAGAAATCTGGGAACTTTTCAACCTGTGGGGCCATGATCTTATGTCTCAACTTAACACAAAACTCATTATTGATTAATGGAATCTTTTGCTAAAACTCTACCATGTGTCAACACTATGTAAATAATGTCTTGCTACCCTATTGTTCTGCTTTTCCACAATTTCTGGTGTACTTGAGAAGACAGGGTGGGAAGCTAAGATTGTTTGTTGCACGTAGATTTGATGATAAAGATGAGGAAGGAAATGGAAGTAGGAAGGAGAGAGATGGTTTGTGGATGTGTTGTTTGAAGGAAGGAAAGAGGCTTTGAAGAGGCCTCTGGAGTTAGCTGAAGGGATTGATGTGACAATCTGGACTGAAGCTACAGGGAAATAGAGCTGGTAATGGCATCAATTCCCTTGCTAGAAATAGAAGAGAAAATCAGAATAGGATTGGAAACCTGAGGAAAAAGAGAAAGATGAGTTGGAAGAGGAAAGATGTGTGTACAAATTGAGAAGGATGTGTGTGTCTGTGAATGCAATGAGGGGAATTCTGGATGTTTGTTTGAAAGTAAACAAGAAAGTAGCAAAGAAAAAGAAATGGGAGGGTGACCCCTAGTGGGCTGGCCTTTCCAGAGAACATAGATTGATTCCACCAAAATATCAGAGAAAGGGAGGGCAATACCAGCCCATTGCTTTTCTGAATAAAACTCTCTGTCTTTACCTTTTCAACCCACCTTGGTTCAACTTCAGCAATATCTGGGTACCATAAACTGGGCCCGACCTTTCCTGTCTTTAACCACTGATATTCTTTCTCCATTGGTTGAAGCCCTTACTTAGGAGAAAGCCTGCAAACATGGCAAATGGATGTCACTCAATTCTCACCTTTCGCCCCTTGAAATACCTTCACGTGTCTATTGACACCTATTCAGGGTTTATAATGGCAAACTCGCATAGGGAAAAAGCCTCCAAACATGTCATCAATCATTACATTCGCAACTTTGCATCGTTGGGACGCCCAAATGAAATATAAACAGATAATGGTCCTGCATACACTAGCACAGCTAATAGTCAAGGACAAGCCCTGATAGAGAGAGCCAACTTAACGCTAAAAACAACGTTAGAACGACATTTGATCAAAGGAAAAAAAAAACCCTTAGCCTCCCGGCGATGCAAGACACTTTTAATCTCTGTCTTTATACCCTCAACTTCCTCAATCTCTCCAGCACCCCTGCTATGACAGCAGCGGAGCGATATTTTTCCTCCCCCTTCCCCTGATTCTCCCAAACCACAGGTATACTACCGCCAACTGCCAGACCCTACTTGGAAGGGCCCTGCTGGTCTCTTCACCTGGGATCGAGGCTACGCAGCTGTCCAACTTCCTGATCGAGTGCTTTGGGTTCCTGCTCGCTGTGTCAGACCTTACCATGGCAAACCTGACTCTAACCCTAATCTTTCTTCTGATATCAATACTTCCTGTCTTTTGTCAATTAAGGGCATCTCCTGATGCTATTTTTGCTTTCCTTGCTGACACTGTTACCTTTGTTTTTAAAGATAATCTCCTTCCTGCATGTAATTATGTTTTCCAACACAACGGTCGTTTCCTTTCTCCTACTTCTGACATAACTGTTCACTATTACTATTCTCCTTGTTTAATATTTTTAACTATACATGTCACTCAGCTTACTATAGGTTCTTATTCTTGCTTAGGATTTTTTCACAATCACACCTATTTCAATCACACTGTTCTATTGCTTTCCACTCCTTCAGTGGCATCTCCTCCTCTATCTTCTGTTTTCCTTACATTGCCCTCTCTAGCTAATTCTGAGACAACTTTTCCTGGAGACAAACTATGATGGCATCTTCGTTGCTGCTTTCCACCTTGTGATGTCACCAACTGCATTTGGCATCATCCATCTTCCTGGGTTCCTGATCGCTACAAACCACCTGTCGTGCGAAGACGCCACCTCATCCATGATGACACTCATCGCAAGACTACAGCTCTCATTCGAGCTCGCCATCTTCGGTATCCTGCCTTCATTGATGACAGCTCCATCTCTAAGCAGTCTGCATCTCATGCTATTCCACGATTTGGCTATCGTCGCACTCCTCGAAGCATACAACCATCTTCTACAAATGAACATCAACCTCAAACTTATACCTGGACTATCCTTGATTTTCAAGGAAAAATTTTAAATACCACCACTAACTATACTAGATGGCCATGGTTTCCTCAGCTTTTCATGGATTTTGCTGAAATAGGAACAGGAGTCAAAAAATTCGCAGATAAAAAATTGCAAGCTGATACATGGGACAAGCAAGGCTCCTGCCCTCCAGCACCTGCTGACAACTATAGACTATATTTTTGCCCTGCTCATAGTACTGGTACTTCTCGTTCTGCCTGCGGTGGGGTAGTTGACAGATATTGTAAAAAATGGAGTTGTGTATCCACAGGTCATATCTGGTGGGAAGCACCTACCAAAAATGACTATATTCATATTACCCGTGCCCAAGCAAAGCATTCCTGCTCTTCATGGCCTTGTTGTGGACAGAGAATAAATCCACTCAGAATCACTTTTACTGCACAGGGAAAGACACTTACAAAAAAACAATGGATGGTTGGGTTTACTTGGGGAGGACGTCAGTGGGATGGTCAAGGAGATGAAGGGAATATTTTTACAATTCGTCTCTCGATATCCATGTCTAATTATGATGTTGGTCCCAATCCCAATTTAAAATCAACCTTTCTACAAAAACCCAATATTCAGGTGAATCCATTAGTACAGTTGGTCAATTCTCCTTACACATTGCTAGCAATTACACTTAATGATTCATCCAAAACTGATCAATGTTGGCTTTGTTTATCTGATTTGCCACCATTCTATGATGCAGTAGCTTCCAATGAACCCATTAGTAACTCCACCAGTGACACACAATGCCGATGGAACACTTCCTCCATCACTATCACTGACATAATAGGTAGGGGATGTTGCCTAGGACACATTCCTGCTAATTATTCCCAATATTGTCAGAATGTTTCATCTGGGTATCACTGTAATGTATATTTACCAAAAGAAAGATCAAACCTTAACATTGGAGGCTATGGTCCTCTATACACTACCTCCAATGGCAATATCACAGCTCGCCTCAAAGGACAATTCTTTATCCCAGGTAATAACTCTATATGGGCTTGCTCCACAGGAGCAACTGCTTGTGTTCATGGTGATGTTCTTATTGCTCAGGGATCTTTTTGCATTCAGGTAAAATTACTCCCAAAGATCACTTTTTATCCAGGGTCAGAACTTATCAATGAACTTGAACTTCCACAATTTCCCCTTCATCAGAAAAGAGAAGTCATAACAGCTGTAACACTATCTGTATTGCTGGGTCTTGGAGTAGCAGGTGCAGCCACTGGTGTAGCAGCTCTAGCTGTTGGTCATCAACAGTTAGAAACCCTCAGTTTACAAATAGATGAAGATCTCAAACGTATAGAGACTTCCATCTCTGCTCTCCAAAATTCTCTATCATCTCTAGCTGAAGTGACTCTTCAGAACAGAAGAGGTCTAGATTTGTTATTTTTAAACAAAGGGGATTATGTGTAGCAATAAAGGAAGAATGTTGTTTTTATGCTGATCATTCAGGAATTGTCAAAGATTCCATGGCTGAATGCAAAACGTTTGAAGGATAGAGAGAATGAAAGACAACAAGGTCAGCCATGGTATCAAGGCATGTTTAATTTTCTCCCTGGTTAACCACACTATTGTCTGCTTTAATAGGTCCTCTTGTGTTATTGCTTCTTGCATGTACTATTGGTCCATGTGTATTAGGACGTTTACTTACATTTTTGAGGGATCGTTTGAATACACTTGACAATGAAGTTAACAATACTCAAAAATCAGTTAGCTTTCTCACATCTATCATTGAATCAAAAGACCTTGTCAAAAAACCTTTGCTGGAATGGTACTCTGACCTAGAGTCAGAAGAGCAAATAGACACTAATAACTCCTTTTCTCCCAAAGAAGTTTTGTTAACTCTGCCAAGCCATGATTTGGGGGATGAGGACTTTTCCTCGTATGAGTTGGTTCTGCAAGGCATCAACAAACCGAAGGGTTTGTTGCCACCTTGTGGGACTACTCGGGAGGAGAAAGGACTCTACCTAGAATCTTGAGCACAAAAATAAAGAAAAGGAGGAATTGTGGCTATTCTGCCTTAGTATTTTTCCATAGAACAAATCCTGCCCAGCACGCGTATACCTCTCAGGTCAAAATCCACTGAGCTGACAGGAAAGAAGCTGACAGGATTAACTTCAGAAGTCTGTGTCAGCTAAAAGATGTGTATTCAGTATTAAGACATGTTTGCCTGAAAGTATCAGTCACAAAGTTCGTTACTTGTATCATGTAGCCTGGTTTCAATGATTAACTTTGTAACTTCTTTGTCTTCCTGCTATCCCCTGCACCCCCTTCTTTGATTCAGCACAATAAAAGAGGACAGCGCAAGCAATCGGGGCCGCCGGGACAATTCCATCTGCCCCAGGCGCGATGTGCTGCCTCACCTGAAGAAATCATTTGTTTCGTGTCTTTTTTTCTTTGTGCTTCGCACTCACCCTTGCTAGGGTTACGCTAAACTTCGCCTTGCGAGGGCTCCGCTAAACCTCACCCTTGCGAGGGTCTCACTAGATTGCTTTCTGAAAGGGATTCAGCGACAAGCCGGAAGATCGAAACAACAGACCGGTCGCTCGACGCGACATCCTAGGTTTCTAAATAATCTATTATTATATTATATTATCTAACCATTGATAAAAAGATCCCAAACTTCATAAAATTGTTTATCTTCTTGTTCTCTAATTTCAAATGTCAATCTACTCATTTAAGCACATTCCAATATTTTCTTAATAATTTCTTCCTCTGATGATATTTTCTCACTCTTCCATTTTTAGCAAATACAATCCTAGCCGCTGTTAATACATTTACAATTAAATACTTTAAGTTTTTATTATATGTATCAGGTAATATTCCCAATAAAAAATCTCTGGTTTCAAATCTATATGTTTCTTTGTCATTTTTTCCAACCATATGCGAATTCTAGACCAGTATTTTCTAGCCTCCTCACAAGTCCACCACATATGGTAATATGAGCCAGGTATCTGATGACATTTCCAGCACTTTTCAGATTTATTCTTGAACATTCTTGCTATTCTTGTCGGGGGAAAGTGCCACCTATAAAACATCTTATACATCTTAAACATCTTTATATGCTGTTGACATTGTCATTTTATAATTTTGAGACCACAATTTTTGCCATTTCTCTAAATCAATCCCATATCCAGAATTCTTCCCCCAAGCAATCATTGTTTCTTTAACTTGTTCTTCCTCTAATTTAATTTCCAGCAAATAACTATATAATTTTTGATCACTTTTTCATCAGTACCTGTCAAAATCCTATCTAAGTCAGTCAATTTATCATAAAATCCTTCTGTTTTAGAATCTTTAAGATACCTTGAATGTATTTGCGCATATGAAAACCAGTTCATCTTTATACCTTGTTCTTCTAAATTTTGCATCGTTTTAAGTTCACCCTTTTCATCCAGTATTTCCCCCTATCTAACTGTTTGTTCCTTCTTATATATTATAGGATAAGAAAAAGCTTCAATAGTTGATAACCAAACTGGGATTTTCAAATAACATTGTTTCTTAATTTTCTCCCAATTCAACCATAATGATTCCCGTATGTAATGCCTTCTAAAATAGCCCTGTGATTTAGTTCCCTTATACCATAGAAAAGCATGCCAGCCCAATAATAAATCATGTCCTTCTAATGCCAACAATCTAGTCTTTCTTAACGTTATCCATTCTTTGGCCCACATTAAGTTTGCAGCTTGGTAATACAACTCCCAATTAGGAAGGCCAAATCCTCATCTAATTCTAGCATCTTGTAAGAGTTTTAATTTTATTTTCGCTTTCTTACCTTGCCATATAAACTTCAGCACAATTTTATTTAATTCTTCAAAGTAATCTTTACCCAGCCTAATTGGTATTGTTTGAAACAAATATAAAATTCTCATAAAATTTTCATCTTGATTGTTGAAATTCTATCTATCAATGACAATTGTAGGTTTTCCCATTTTTTCAGATCAGATGCTATCTGCTGTTTAAGTTTAATATAATTATTCTCTTTCAATGTAATACATCTTGACGTCAAATGTATCCCCAAATATTTAACTTTGTTCATAACTTGAATTTTCAATAGGTCTGCCAACTCTTCTCTTTATCTTAATAGCATGTTCTTTGTCAAAATCTTTGTTTTGTCTTTATTTATTTTCAAACCAGCCATCTCACCGTACATCTCTATCTTTTCCAATAGTTTTAAAGCTGTCTCTAGAGGGTCTTCCAAAATGAAAACCAAGTCATCCGCAAAGGCTTGCAATTTAAATTCCTCCTTTTTAACTTTCATTCCTAACAAGTAGTCCTTAATGGGTCTAAGTCTACATGGAGGGAAGTAAGCAGTGGGATGCCGCAAGGTTCCATCTTAGGCCCAGTACTCTTCAATATCTTCATTAACTACTTAAATGAGGGAATAGAAGGGGAATTTACCAAATTTGCAGATGATACTAAGCTGGCAGGAATAGCTAACACCCAAGAAGATAGGCTCAAGATCTAAATGGATCTTGACAGACTAGAACACTGGGCTGTATCTAACAAAATGAAATTCAATGTAAAGAAAAGAAAAGTCCTACATTTAGGCAAGAAAAACCAAAAGTACACATATAGACTGGGTGAAACCAGGCTCAATAGCAGTGAGAGGGATCTTGGAGTCTTAGTAGGCAACCAGCTAAATATGAGCCAGCAGTGTGCAGCAGCACCAAAAAAGCTAATGCAATCCTAAATTGTATTAACAGAGGGATACAATCAAGATCAAGGGAGGTACTAATACCATTCTATAAAGCCTTACTAAGACCACAGACTCGAGTACTGCATCCAGTTTTGTTCACCACATTATAAAAAAGATGTTGAGACTCTAGAAAAAGTACAGAGAAGAACAACCAGGACTAGGAGACTGGAAACTAAAACATATGAAGAACGGTTAAAGGAACTGGGCTTGGCTAGTCTAGTAAAGAGAAGGACCAGGGGATACATGATAGGAGTGTTCCAATATTTGAGGGGCTGCCACAGAGAAGAAGGGGTCAAGAATGTTTTTTTTTTAGTTTTATATATGGTTTGTCAATTGCTTACAAGATAATAGATATAAGTAAAAACATATTTATGAATACATGGATACATATAAGAAAAATAAAAGCAACGATAGGACAGGGATGGTAGGCACGTTGGTGCGCTTATGCACACCTCCTAGAGACCTCTTAGGAAAGGGATGAGGTCAACAGTAGAGAGTCTAAAGTTAATGTTTTTGGGATTTGGGGAAGAAACCAGAGTCAGGTAGAGTATTCCAGACATTGACCACTCTGTTGCTGAAGTCGTATTTTCTGCAATCAAGTTTGGTGTGGTTTACCTTGAGTTTGTAACTATTGTTTGTTCTTGTATTGTTATGGTTGAAGCTGAAGTATTCATTGACAGGTAGAACATTGCAATGTATGATTTTATATACTATACTTAGATTGGACCGAAGGAGGCATAGTTCTAGGTTTTCTAGGTCTAGAATTTCAAGTCTAGTGGCATAAGGTATTCTGCAATGAGTAGAGGAGTGGAGAACTCTTCTTATGAAATATTTCTGGACTTTCTCACATGTGTTAATATCATATACATAATGTGGGTTCCAGACTGATGAGCTGTATTCGAGTATTGGTCTAGTAAATGTTTTATATGCTCTAGTTATTAATGTAATGTTACCAGAGAAAAAGCTACATAAGATTAGGTTAACAACACTTAATGCATTTTTGGCTATGTAGTTACAGTGGGCTCTAGCACTTAGATCATTAGAGATGAGTACTCCAAGGTCCTTGAAAGAGTTTGGATCATCAACAAGGTCTTGACTATTCAGCCTGTACTTTATTTTCTGATTTTTTTGGCCAATATGTAAGACAGAGCATTTGTTTGTTTAGAGTTGAAGTTGCCATTTGTTTGACCATTCTGATACATAGTCAAGATCTTTTTGAAGGGTAGCAATATTGTCTGTGGTGTTGAATAGCTTTACATCATCAGCAAAGGGGACGCAGTTGCTCTTAATATGATCACAGAGGTCATTTATGTAGAGTATGAAGAGAGTTGGTCCTAGAACACTGCCTTGGGGGACACCACTGTTGACAGATACAGAATTTGATAGGACGCTCCCAATTTTGACCATTTGTTGTCTGTTTGACAGGAATGCTTCTATCCAGTTATGCAGGTGTCCAGAGATACCATAAGATTTTAGTTTTAGGAGTAGTTTGTTGTGTACCACTGAATCAAAGCCTTTACAGAAGTCTATGTAGACTGTGTCTGTTGCTTTGCCTTGATCAAGTTGTGTAGTCCATATGCTTTTGTAGTGTAAGAGTTGCAGATTGCAGGATAGTTTTTTTCTGAAACCAAATTGTTTATTAGAGAGTAGGTTGTTTGTCTCTAAATGGAGGATAATGGATTGGTTAATAATTGATTCCATGTCTTTACAGGTGATGCAGCATAAAGAGATTGGTCTGTAATTTTCAACTAGGCTGGGGTCTCCCTTTTTGAAGATGGGGATGATTGTGGCTTGTGGCCATAGTTTTGGCAAGGAGCTGGTCCTGAAAGATTTTTTTAAGATTATGCTTAGAGGTTTGACTGTGGCAGTGGATAGCTTTTTTAAGAAGTAGGCACATATTCCATCCGGTCCAATAGATAGAGACAGTTTTAGATTGCGTAGTGCTTTTTCAATATTGTCTTCTGTAAAATTGATATGTACTACATCATTGCAGTTGTCTGTGGTTCGACTAGGAAATACTGGGCATGATCCATTGCTGTTTACAAATATTGAGCCAAAGAATGTGTTAAAGAGGTTGGCTTTAATGGTGTCATCATTGCAGTCTTTATCATTAGGTCCTTTCAGGGATGGAATGGACCTTGAGTCTTTTAGTTTGTTGTTTACAAAATTGTAGAAAGCACAGGTGGAATTGGTGCATAGAAGGTTTTCCTCTTGTTTAATGTGATAATTGGTGCATTCAGTCTTTGTCTGACAGCATAAATTTTTGTATCAGCTTTTGAAGTTGGCAACATGACCAGATTTGTTTTTCCACCAAAGTGATCTCTTTTTGGATTGAAGCTTCCTTATTGTTATGGGTAATCTGTTTTTTTGTTTGTTTGTTTTTGGAGTTTTTATTGGTACATATAATTTGATGACTCTTTTGATTTCAAATAAAAATATGTTCTAATGGTCTTCAACAGTATTGCATCCAGTGAATAGAAATTGCCAATTAAGGGATGAGAGATCATTGTCTATAAGATCATAGTTGCCTTTTTTGAAGTTATAATTGGGGATCACATCATTGTGTTGATTTTTATGTGGACTTATGTTGAGACAAAAGTCAATCATGTTGTGGTCACTGTTGGAAAAGGGTTCTTTAATTTGTATTCTGTAAATTGAATTCAAACTGCAGAAGATGAGATTGAGGCAGTTGTTAAGTCTAGTATTGTTGGTTACTAGTTGTTCCAGTCCTAGGTTTGTTACAGCATTGTAGAAGGTTGCATGTATGGGTTCAGTTTTACATTCGTTTAGGGTCCAGTTAATGTGAGGTAGATTGAAGTCACCAAGAACGATAAAAGTGTGTGGGCAGGATGTTGCCCACGTTAGTAGTGAATTTAGCTTGTTTACATGTTCGATATCATAATCAGGGGCTCTGTAACAAAGTAAGAATCAAAATGTGATATTTAAGGACAGTTCACAGACAATGGTCTCAGGAAGAGCAAGCTCCTGGGTAACTTGGATGATTTTTAGATGTAAGGACTTTTTATAGAAGATAGCAACACCACCTCCTCTATGGATTTCACGATCTGATTGGTAAATATGATAGTCTCTTACTGTAGTAATGGAGTCAGGGAGCGATGCATTGAGTCATGTTTCACAGACAAATATGATGTTGAATTTAGCCATATTTAGTAAGAGGAGAAATTCAGGTATTTTATTCACAAGGCTTCTTGCATTGAGCAGCTTGCATTTAAGGCCAGTTGTAGTTGGAATTGAGGTAGTTAGTTGTGTTTGTGCCTAGTTTTGAGTGATGCTGGGTTGGATGAGGTAGGGTTGGATGTGGAGTTGTGGGTTTTGTGACTTACTTTTGATACTATCTGCTCAGTAGTAAATGTAGAGATCCTTTTTTCCATTGTCTAGACATCTTTTGAGTTCCTTGCAGAGTTCACGGGAGCGGATTCTTTGCAGTATGGATAAGTCTGGTCTTGAGCGAAGTTTTTTGTGGTTGGGATTGGTTTTGCAATGGTGTTTATTTTATGAATGAATGTGTGTTTGTTGGACTCATTTTTGCATACAACTCTACAAAATTTTGGGGCCACAGAACCATCGTATTTTTACCCACGGCCATCTCTGGTTATTTCAATGATACCTTCAGGAGAGATGTTTGTTGTATTTGAGTTGCTTATGATATTAAGAACTTTGGTGATGTCATCTGATTCGTTGGTGTCTTCAAGACCAAATAAGATGGCATTTCGACGTTTCTGATCACGTTCTATGGTGTCTCTGATGAGTAAGGAGATGTCATTTGTGCAATTATTTGATGGGATAGTAATTATTTGTGGTTGTGGTTTGGTGGTTATTTTTGGTTGTAGTTGTGATTGTAGTTGAGGTAGTAGTTGTGGTAGTGGTTGTTGGGTTGGGATTTGATTTTGAGCTGATAGATAGTTGCTTATCAGTGCTGTATTTTTTTTCAAGAGAAATTAGGCTTTCTTGTATAATTGTTTCAAAACGTGTTGCTAAGCGTTTTTCTATTGAGTGCATGAGTGATTCTATGCTATCAACTGTCAGGTTTGTTTACTTGGTTTGTTTACCTTAGGGAAACATGATGGACATAGACAAAGGAATGTATCTGTTGCTTTTAGGAGATCAGCTACGTCTTTGTTTAATTTTAAGCAGGCAAGGTGGGCTTGATTATCACATAGGTAGCATTTGATGTTATTTTCACTTTCATTGATGGTTTTAAGACATCTGAAGCATGTACAGGAGTCTGGGAGGTCATTGGTAGAGATATTTTTTGTTGTTGTTTGGTAGTAGAGGATTTCGAGTTTCTGGAGTTTCTGGCTGGCATGGTCAATGACAATAGTATACTAAACAATTTCAATAGCTATTTAATGTGATAGGTAAACAGTTACTTAATGAATGTTGGTAATTAATAAATGTTAATTGATAAGTTAGAGAACAAATCAAAAGTAGGGTTACTTATTACTAAAAATCAATCAACTTATTACTAAGAATCGATCAGTCAATAGACTAGATAATCAAAGATACAGTATTAAATCTCTGTCAGTTAAATGAAACAGTAAATTAGTGGTCATTTAACAATTAATTATTATACTATTATATGATAAATCAATTATTATAGACAAAGCATTATCTATAAAAATTTGGTCTTGAGGTACTGAAATAGTGGAGGTAATAAAATATTGGAGGTTTGTTGTGTAAAGTTCCTTTGTTTTTCCTTAAAGCCACGTTTGTTGGTTTTTATTTTGCTTTGTTTTTGTTTTAAAGAGGAAGCATTGCTGTTTGATAGATTTGAATGGAGAAGATTTGAATGAGCTCACCAATCAATCAATCAATCAATAAATAAATAAAGCGCCTGTAGGCCAGACAAGGAATAATGGATGGAAACTGAACAAGGAGAGATTTAACCTGGAAATAAGGAGAAACTTATTTAGTGAGAAAAAACAACCAATGGAACACCTTGCCCTCGGAAGTTGGGGGAGCGCCATCACTTGATACTTTCAACAAGAAATTGGACTGCCATTTGTCAGAAATGGTGTAGGGTCTCCCACTTGGGCGGGTGGGTGGACTAGATGAACTACAAGGTCCCTTCCCACTCTGATTATCTGTTAATATCTGTTTCATAAGCTCCACCCAGTTGGTCTTCCTTTTGTTGACAGCACATTAATGATGCAGTATTCTTAAAATGCATGCCTAAAGAACATTTGTAATTCCAGTCATGTGCAGGAAAATTCCTTTCTAAATGAAGAAATGCCATAGAATTTAGGGATGGTTTAAACCAGGGGTCCCCAACCACCGGTCCGCGGACTGGTACCGGTCCGTGGAACAAGTCCTACCGGGCCGCTGGCTTGCTGAGCGCCGCCGTGAGCTTTTCCGGTGAGAAAGTGCTTCACCGGTGAGCACTTTTTCATCAAAAGATGGCGATGCGCCCAGCTAATGCCGTACCGGGCCGCGCCATAAAAAGGTTGGGGATACCGGGCAGCGCGTAAAAAGGTTGGGGATCACTGGTTTAAACTAATGGAAATACTAATTTTAATACAATTGGTACATGCATACATCCAAACCTAACTGCTGTTTTTCTGTGTCATATAATATATATAAATATATACATAGTTTTGAATGTTTATTTATGTATTTATTTTATCGTCTTAATAGAATAGAATAGAATAGAATAGAATAGAATAGAATAGAATAGAATAGAATAGAATAGAATAGAATAGAATACCTTTATTGTCATTGCATTCAAAATACAATGAAAATTGAAAGCTACTCCAGCACAGTGCTCCAAACACCACATCACAATCACGCTACAAAGTATTTAAAATTTAAAATAATTAAAGTAATATATAGTCTATATTGAAGATAGTAACCCTTTGAGAGCTGTTTGCATCAATTAGTGTACATTCAAAGAAGCAATAAAGTTATTACTTTATTCTATTCTTTTCTATTGTGATATGGTAGTTTATCTGATGCTTTCTCTGGTCTCTGTGGGAAGTCCTATGGTTTTAAATGCTACTTCCAAGGCTGCAAAGTATTCCTCTCTGTTATTGTTTAGTTAAAATAAAACGGAGAAGCAGAATTGGAAAAAATAAATTTGTTTGTTAACTTTGTTTGTCACCCAATGGTTGATTAGTAAAGAACTGAATCACCCTATTCCAGCTTCTAAGAGAATTAAATAAAACTGCCATTTAATTTTTAATTTAATAGTATGGTTTGGGATCTTACCAAAGCTGAATTTTTTCCTCTTTTCTATGGCTAGTAAACCAATCCCAACTCTGTTATATGCTTGTCATGCTGTCATTTGTCTGTTTCCCAAATCAAACTTTGTAAAGTACCACTCTATTGCATCACATATACCAATCCACAAAAGTAGAATTCAACCACATGAAAACCCAGTAGTGCAATAAGCATCCAGGTTTCTGGAAGAATGGATGAAAAAAAATGCAATGGAATATAAAAAATGGGGAGTAGAGTAGCGTAGCATAGTGTAGTAGACAGAAAGATTAGATAAGACCAGACAAAATATTCTAGATTAGAGAATTATACAGGAGAGGAGGGGTGTGGTGGGGTGTGGTGGAGTAATAATAGAATAGAATTAGAATAGAATAGAATAGAATAGAATAGAATAGAATAGAATAGAATAGAATAGAATAGAATAGAATAGAATAGAATAGAATAGAATAGAATAGAATAGAATGTATCTATATAACAATGTCTACATTTACCTATGAATCTCTATTTAGGGATATAGTGGTTTATTTTTGTCTTCTGACACCTGCCTTCCTGCCTCAGGAGGCCTTCACATGTATTGATGATGTTCACACATGTAACTGTCTCACTATCATTATGAAATTAGCCAGTGTCTCTCCTCCAAATCCTATGGGATCCCATGGAAAAAGGAGGAACAGACTCTGAAGGATGCTATTTATTGTCCCCATAATATCCATCCCATGGCTGGGGGGGCCAAAGCTCTGTGAGTTCATTTGATAGCATGTTGGACTCCCTATTTGTGTCTGAAAGAAATCTCAAGAAGGCAGGACAGTCTGATCTAATTCAAAGATCTTCTGGCAGACAGAGGCATTTGCACACAGAAAGAAGACACTCGTGGAAGATATTCATATTCATGGGGTTGCTGTTAATAGTATTGCCTGAAGTGGTGTGCAAGAATCCTAACCTTCAATGTTACTTTCAGGAGCCTCTTCCTATTCAGCACACCTATCATCAGCCTGGAGAGATCAACATTGCTGGTATTATTTCTGTATTGTCTACATATTCAGATCCCATTGATTTCAGTCAACATCCTTCTCGGGCACTTCAGGAGGGATCTATGTGAGTACATCATCCATTTATGGTCAAACTCTGGACCATCACACAATGCTTGAAATGTTTTCCTCTCATGACAAAGGCTCCGCAAAGAAGTATCTTAAATGAGACACCTAGGTTTATTTTATGTGAAGTGAAATTTCAGCATCCACATAAAGTTGAAAGACAGACCAAATTTCCAATTATAACAAACCACATTAAATATCTATAATTGCATCTATCTAATATCTATAACTATGGCTTAATTTATGAGGATGTAACTATCACTAAGATTTGTAGGAAGGGAATATTTCCTCTGATAACTTTTTCATTTGATATTTATGGCATCAAAATTCAGCAATTTCTTTCTGAATATAAGCCATTCCTTTTTATTCTTATTCTTAGTATTAGTATTAGTATTTGTTTTTTAATATAAATATTCCAACTTCCATTAAACAGTGTGTCATCTGGTTACAAATATCTCTGTAACAATGTTGGTTTATAGTTCCTATCCCATAATTACTGCCATTTATCACATTCTATTATGTAACCTAATTTTCTTGCCCATGCTACATTATCTCCTTCACTTGTTCCTCTTCCCGTTTGATGCCTAATAGATAGCTGCACAATTTCTTTATCAACATTTATTCTGTCCCTGTTAATATCTCATCTAATTCTGTTAATTCATTATAAAAACCATATGATTTAGCATCTTTCTCATATCTAGAATGTATCTGCACTTGCCAATACCATGTCATGTTGATCCCTTGATCACTCAATTCTAGTTTAGTTTTCCTGTCAAGCTCACATGGAAACACAACACTTAGGCATGTTGCCCTGATGCTTGCCAGCCACCTACCTCCTCAATCTTGAATCCAGTGTGAGTGCTGCAGCTGGGAGAACACTAATGGAGGCAATGCTGATCAAGGACTGTGCTGCAGGTGTGCAGAACCACCAGAGAGAACCCTCAGCTGTTTGGAGGTTCTTGTTTTGACAGCCGTCAGCTGTTCTGCACCCAGAGAGGAATGGTGATATGCAGAGATGATCAATGGCATTGGACCTGTCTGTCCATCTGCAATGTTGGGGCAGTAACGTTTCTGATTGTGCTTTAAGGATGTTGTGAGGTGTAGGAGGTGGGTTTGTTTTGGTTAGGCATAAGTAGGTGTGGAGTGGAGACGCGGGTGGATAAGGGTGGATATAGGTTAGAAGGGTGAGGTTGGGGAACTTCCGGTTTGTCGGCTTCGCGAGCGGCAGGGATTTGCGGCTGCGCGATCCCTCGCCCGCTAGCCGTTTTTGGGGTCCGACCCAGCCGGGTACGGAGCTAGGCTGCCCTGCAGGGGCAGCTGAAGGTAGGGGGATCCGGAGAAGGGTTTGGGGGTGCTGCAGACTCCCTCCCTGGCCGGCAGAACTCCCTTTTCCCAGGACGGTGCAGCGGCGGTCTGTAATGGCCGCCACAAAGAAGCTGGCAGCCGGGTAAGAATGCGCAGGAGGAAGTGGAGAAAGTGATTGAGAGGAGAAAGTTTTTCTTGGCTCCTAGGACTCTAAGACATATCTAATAAAATTCCTGAAAAGTATGACTTTCTGAATAATACCTGCCAGAAGAGGAAAAAAAGCGGCTGTTTGAAGGTGCTGAAAGGATAGCTTTCCCTCTTTTCCTACGGAATAAATAACTGGATATTAAGAAACCTATTTCTTTTAGGTGAAAATTGGTTTTAAGCGATGAGTGGGAAGAGAGAGGATTAAAAAGAAAACATTTGTATGCTAAGACTTTGTTGGAGCAGATGCCTTAAGGATTTGAAGACTAGAATATATTGCAATAAGATTTTAAACAGATTTGGACTTTCTTTCTCTTGGATTGATATTACCCCAGAAGGAGAAAGTGAGAACTCTGCCTTGGTTTGGACTGACTGATAACTTTGGGACTGTTTTATTTTTTTATTTTCTTTTGAATATTCTGGTTGTTGTAAGAAGAAAGAAGGGGAAAAGAAAAGAAAAGATTTATAATGGCTCTTTCTGTTGAGGAACTAAGAAAAGAATATGAACAAGCAAAAAAAATGGTAAAGATGGTGTGGAAGAAGCTTTCCTTTTCTTAGAAATGGCGCTTATTAATTATCAACAAACATTACAACAGATGAAGACAGCAGAGGAACAAGAAAGAAAGAAAGGAGCCATTTTTAATGAATCTCAGAACTTGATCCAGAAAGAAGGAAGAGAGAAAGAAAAGAAAAGAAGAGAAAAGAAGAAAATTAAAGGACTTAAGGACTTAAGATCTAAAAACATTTAAGAAAGGGAAAAATAAGGTGCAAAACCAATATGATGTTAGTAAACAAAAGGGAAAAGGAATACGACAGAGAAGGGAAGCTGGCAAGGCAGAGGCTAGAAGAAGGGGGGGTAGAAAGGTTTGTTGGGAGAAGAAAGAAAGGGAAAAGGTGGAGAAAAGCTACAATGTTTTGAAATTAAATGAAAAAAAAGAAATTTTTTTTGGATAATGGATAAAGTATAATTTTTTTTAAAAAAAAAAGATTTTGCAAGGTACATAAGATGAGATGGTAGTATTGTAATGATTTAAGAGTTGATAAGAGATTAAAATGTTAAAATGTTTAAAAATGATTGGCTTTAAAATTTAATAATAGGGAGGGTTTAGAATACTGTTTTAATTAAAGAGTTTAATAAGATTATGGTATTGATGTTATTATAAAATTTTTATTATAGTATCTTTTTTAATATTTGGATTTATTGTCTAATTATGTACTTAATTATGTTGGATGTATTAGTTAGATAGAATGTACCAAGCAAAATCGGATTGGGTATTAGATATTATTTTAAAGATTAATTTGATTAACTTAGAGGGGAGATAGAAAGGCATCATACTCTGATTAATGATTTCAGGAGAAACTTATTTTCTTTTTTTTTATAAGGAATGAGACAAAGGGATGATAAAAAATGGACAAAAGATATAAATATAATGATTCAAATTAAGATGATTAATTAAGATAGAAGTAAGAAGTGTGAAATATGTGGGGAAGTTAATATAGAAGGCTTAGAATGGAAAATAAAATAAGTAATGATATGTAAGATGAGCATGAATATAATTGAAGTCCATGAAGAGAGAGACACCTGGGTCCAAGTTACTTTCCAAAAAGATTTTTTTTATGTTTTGTGTGTTGTGTGTATATGTCTTTTTGGGGGGAGAATTAGTTAAAAATTGTAGAAATATAGATTGAGAATAATGGTAACTAAGTCAGAAAGAAACAGATGAAATAATAATAATGATATTGAATAAGAGTAAAGAGAAGTAAAGAGAAATCGAATAAGAGGTTTTGGTATGTTGTATGGAAATGGTTTAAAACAGAATTATAATTTATCTGACTTGTTAAATTGACAATGAAAAAAGGTTTAAACATGTAATGAATAATGACAATTTGTGTGTTTTAAAAATTAATAAAACTTGTTTTTTTAAAAAAAGAAGAAGGGTGAGGTTGACAGGCAGCTATAATAAGCGCTGAGAGGCAATAGCTCTGAGCACTAGCTTAACTTGGAATTGATCCAGAGTTGCCTTTTGGGATGATTAGATTAGATTAGATTAGATTAGATTAGATTAGATTAGATTAGATTAGATTAGATTAGATTAGATTAGATTAGATTAGATTCAACTTTATTGTCATTGCACATGAACACAGGCAATGAAATGCAGATAGCATCTAACCAGAAGTGCAAAACAGCAATGAAGATAGATAGATAGATAGATAGATAGATAGATAGATAGATAGATAGATAGATAGATAGATATAGAGATAGAGATAGAGATAGATATAGATATAGAGATAGAGATAGAGATAGAGATAGAGATACAAAATATATAACTATATATGGATATACAGAATATCTATGAATACACAGAATATATATCTATCGAAGGAATTTATATGACTGTACAGAGTGTTTATGAACATATTGAATATAAGTATAATGCACACAAAGTTTATACAGGATATATTATATATTATCAGGGGAAGTATCAGTATGTGTGGGGAGGGGTAGATGAGTTCAGTAAGGAGACCACTGTGTGGTAGAAGCTGTTCCTTAGCCTGCTGGTCTTGGACTGCAGGCACCTGAACCTCCTCCCAGATGGAAGAAGGGTAAACAGTTTATGGGCTAGATGGGAGGACTCCTTAACGATGCTGTGAGCTTTTCGCAGACATCCTTTCCTCTGATTGTCCACAATGGCAGGAAGTGGGATCCCTATAATACGTTAGGCAGTTTTCACCACCCTCTGTAATGCCTTCTTTTCTTTAATGGTGCAATTTCCATACCAGACTGAAATAAAACTGGTTAGGATGCTCTCAACTGCACAGTGGTAGAATTTGATCAGAATAGTTGGGGAAAGGTGGTTCTTCCTCAATAATCTCAGAAAGAACAGCCACTGGTGTTGTGAACTTGACTGATGAAATAAACCCTTGTTACCACAACCTATAACCGTGAGTACTATGGTTTTTCAGTGCAAATCCTCAAGTACCCAGCGAGGTTGACATAAAAGCTAGTGCTCATATTCTTTTGTTTTTGATCTTTGGAAGTATTGTATTAGTGGAAGAAATGGCAGAAGGCAGAGACCCTGGATGGAATATGGAAGGGGAGGAAGCTGAGGTGGCAGAAGAGGTGGTGGAAGATGATAAGCAACAGCAGGAAAAGGAAGAAGAAGAGGAGTCAATCTCCAGTGGGTCCCAGGCTGTGATTAAACTAAAGCAGAAAGAAGTGGTGGAATGTGGCAAGCAATGCAGGGTGGAAGAAGGAGAAGTAATGCCTCCCAGCCTGTAGTGAAGCCAAAAAGGAAAGAGGTTAGGTGAAGTGAGCCCTTTGGGAAAAAAGGACTCAGGAAAGAGGACTGGGGATTGCAGAGACAACAAAAGATACAGGCCCAAGAATGGAAGGTGCAAAGTTGGCCTGACCTTGAAATGAGTCAATAGACAGCCCCAAGTAGTGAAACCCTGGAAATATTGAGAAGGCAATTTGGGGATGTTACTTTAGGAGAGACATGACCCAACCTACCACCCAACTGTTGGAAATGTAACTATGCACAAGGAACATATTTTCACATGTGGTGGACTTGCCCATATGCTCAGAAATTTTGGAGAAATATGAGAAATTGGATTTTAAATATAACAAAACAAAATTTAAAACTTGAACCTGAAACCTTTCTACAAAGAATGATAGATCTAAACATGGAGAAAAAATATCAATATTTAATTTTGCACATCATAACTGCGGCCAGAATAACCTACGCACAAAACTGGAAACTGTCCTCTATTCGTTCAGGATATGGTAATTAAAAAAAAAATACATGAATGCTCTGAGCCTAACCAAATTGTTAAAAAATAAACAAGATAGTGATTATTATGAAATGTGGAACATTTGGTATGAGTGGTTAAAGAAAAGGTAATATTTGATATTTGGATAAGTTATGGGAATGACAGAAGACATGCATTTAATCATAAGCTATATAGAGAAATTAAAACATTAAAAGAACGAAGGATTTATTGTAACAAGGAAGATCATGTCAATGATAAAGATAAAGAAAAAAAATTAACCATTGCTCAATATATGCTGTAAAATGTATATATGTGTGTAGATAGATAGATAGATAGATAGATAGATAGATAGATAGATACAGATATAGATATAGATATAGATATAGATATAGATATAGATATAGATATAGATATAGATATAGATATACCGTGTTTCTCACATAATAAGGCCGGGCCTTATTTTTTTGACCCGAAAAACCAGCTAGGCCGTCTTTTCGGGTGACTTAATTTCCCCTCCCCTTGCATCCTCGGGTGGGCGGGCGGCGACAGCTTGGATGTTCAGGAGACCTTCCGCCACCATTAATTTCCCTTCTCCCTTGCTGCCGTAGCGTTACAGCAACGCCGCGGCGTTTGGCGCAGCCACGTGCAGCCAGTCAGGGCTCCTCCCTGCAAACGGAGCCCTGAGGAGACACTTGGCTTCAGGTGCTCCTGTGGCCGCCTTCCTTTGCCTTTGAAGGTAAAGTGAATTATTTTAAAAACCTCCGCTCATCCCATCAGGGCCGCCCGGAGCCGTGCGAGCTGGGCAAAGCCGGGAAAGCAAGCCGCGGGTGTTTCCTGGTTCTGCCCAGCCCGTGCGGCTCTGCCGCGGCCCTGGCGGGATGAGCGGAGGTTTTAAAATAATTCACTTACCTTCGAAGGCAAAAGGAAGCGGCACAGGAGCGCCTGAAGCCAAGTATACCAACAACAAAGGCAAATCCTCAAGGTGGGCTGGAGGGAGGTGGCTACGTGCCCCCGGGCTGCTTCAATGCAAGGTCCTGACTTGCAGCATCTTGCCGTTGCCGCCGCGTCCTTTTCGCGCCGCCTCCCTCTCCGACTGCTAAACTCGTGTGCTTCGCCAAACACTCCGAGCGAGGCGAGCTCTTTCATACATAGAGAGGGAAAGACGCCGACGTGCTCCGAGAGGCTGGCTCTTTTCTCTAGCCGAGGCTGACAGGAAGTGCCTCCAGGGCCGTGGCAGGCAAGCCGCGGGTGTTTCCTGGTTCTGCCCAGCCCGCACGGCTCTGCCACGGCCCTGGCGGGATGAGCGGAGGGCCCGGCGGGGAGGCACTCGTTGCCTTGGTGACATTTCGGGTGCCTCCGCCGCCTCCTCGGCCATCGCAGGTGGCGGTGGCGAGCGGCGGCGCTTCGCTGAGGGAAAAAGAAGACAGCGCAGCCACCTTGCTTGCTTTCCCACCTGCCCACCCCAGATGGCCTCAGGAGCGGCGGCAGTGGCAGCAGGCGCGCACACTCCTGCCGGCAAAGGGAGGAGAGGCGAGGAAAGAGAAGGGAGTGCGGCAGCAGCGGCTGTCACAGTATCGTCTCATAGCGGGGCAAGGCTGGCAAGCTGAGGTGGCCACACCAGAGAGCGTCACTGCCGACCCCGTCATGAGGATAAAGGAGCGGGATAGAGATTCAGTCAGATGTCAGCCTCGGCTAGAGAAAAGAGCCGGCCTCTCGGAGCACGTCGGCGTCTTTCCCTCTCTATGTATGAAAGAGCTCGCCTCGCTCGGAGCGTTTGGCGAAGCACACGAGTTTCGTAGTCGGAGAGGGAGGCGGCGGCGAAAAGGACGCGGCGGCAATGGCAGGATGCTGCAAGTCAGGACCTTGCATTGAAGCAGCCCAGGGGGCACGTAGCCACCTCCCTCCAGCCCACCTTGAGGATTTGCCTTTTGTTGTTGGTATACTTGGCTTCAGGCGCTCCTGTGGCCGCCTTCCCTTTGCCTTTGAAGGTAAAGTGAATTATTTTAAAACCTCCGCTCATTCCGCCAGGGCCGCGGCAGAGCCGTACGGGCTGGGCAGAACCAGGAAACACCCGTGGCTTGCTTTCCCGGCTTTGCCCAGCTCGCACGGCTCCGGCGCGGCCCTGATGGGATGAGCGGAGGTTTTAAAATAATTCACTTTACCTTCGAAGGCAAAGGGAAGGCGGCCACAGGAGCGCCTGAAGCCAAGTGTCTCCTCAGGGCTCTGGTTGCAGGGAGGAGCCCTGACTGGCTGCACGTGGCTGCGCCAAACGCCGCGGCGTTGCTGTAACGCTACGGCAGCAAGGGAGAAGGGAAATTAACGGTGGCGGAAGGTCTTCCGATATGAAGTGCTCCACCAACGCAGGCAGCACCATATCCGGGCATGCAACAAAGTACTTCCTAACGGCAAGCCCCCCCCCCCCATTCCCCCATTTCGCATGTTTAATATGGGCCTTAATTTGGGGGAGGGGCTTAATTTGATTTTATGCCAATAAATCATGCTGGGGCTTCCTATTGGTGGAGGCCGTATTGTTGGAGAAACACGGTAGATATAGATATAGATATGGATATGGATATGGATATGGATATGGATATGGATATGGATATGGATATGGATATGGATATGGATATGGATATGGATATGGATATGGATATAGATATAGATATGTAGATGTAGATGTAGATGTAGATGTAGATGTGTGTGTGTATATATATATATATATATATATATATATATATTCTTAAGTTTTCATGGGTACTTACATGTATGGTATTCAGCTTTGTTCGGGTATTTTCCCACGTCATTATAGTTGTGCTTTTAAAGTTGTAGCAACGTTTCGGCAGAATCTCATCTGCCATCATCAGGCTTCTGTATTGTGTTCATCTGTGAGTCAGACTTTCAGAACTGAAACGGTTGTAAAAGAAGCCTGATGATGGGGGTTTGGCTGTGTTCTGATTGGTTGGGGGGTTGGCCATGTTCTGATTGGCTGGAGGTGTGTTCTGTTCAGGTGGGGGCTTGGTTGTGCTCAGGTTGGTCTTAGTTACTGGGGGATTTGAGCTGGTGAGCTGTGATCTTGCTGTTTGGTTTCGAGTTCGTGGTCATGCTGCATCTTCATGGTGGGGGTCAGTTCGCTTCATGTATGGCTCAGAGGGGTTTGAAGTGGGTAGTGATGCAGCTGCAGTGCGGCTTCTGGTCTGTGGTCGTGTCTCATCTTCTGTGTGGGTGTGACTCTGCTTTTTACGTGGAAGTGTGGTGGTGGCATCTCGTGGGTGTGGGTCTGGTGTCATTTATCATGTTAGGTACTCGTCTGTTCATGAGGGCGGGTTTCCAAATGGCTGGTAAGCGGGAGGTGTCATCTCTTTTATTCATGCTGTGTGGGCGTTTTTCTACCTCTATGGCTTCTCTGATTATTCTGTTGTTGAAGTGTTCGGTTTTGGCAATAGTTCTGGTATTTTTAAAGTCAATCTCATGTCCTGTGGCTTTGAGGTGTTGGACCAGGGAAGAGGTCAGTTCTTCTTTTTTGATTGAGTTCTTATGTTCTTCAACACGTGCACTTATTCTTCTGTTAGTTTGTCCAATGTATGTGGTGGGGCAAGCGGTGCAAGGGATTTCGTATACTCCTTGGTTTTCTAACTCGATTTTGTCTTTAGGGTTTCTTAGGATGGTGGATATTTTTCTGTTTGTGCAGAATGCTTTTTTAATGTTGTGTTTTTGGAGGATCTTGCTGATTTTGTCTGTAGTGCCTTTTATATATGGGAGGAGGACTTTGCCGTTCTCTTGTTCTCTGTCTTGGATTTTGGTTGGGGTTTCTTTTTGGATTAGGTGGGTAATCTTCTTTCTTTGGAATCCATTGGCTGTTAGTACATTGGTGAGAGTGTTTAGTTCGGTTTTTAGGTGTTGTTCATCAGCTAAGCATTTTGTTCTGGAGATGAGTGTGTCAGCTACGGAATTGATCTGTGCTGGGTGGTGGTGTGAGAGTGCGTGTAGATAGCGGTTTGTATGTGTTTTCTTCTGGTAGATGGTGTGTCCTAGGGAGCCATTGGGTTTTTTGTATACCAAGACATCTAGGAAGGGAAGTTGATTGTTAGCTTCTGTTTCCATGGTGAATTGTATTTTGGGGTGTAGGCTGTTGAGGTGTGTGAGGAAGTTGTTCAGTTTTTCTTTCCCATGTGGCCAGATTATGAAGGTGTCATCTACGTATCTGAGCCAGAGTTTGGGTTTGTGATCATATTTTTCTAGAGCTTGTGTTTCAAAGTGTTCCATGTAGAGGTTTGCGATGACAGGTGAGAGGAGTGATCCCATGGGTGCTCCTTCTATTTGTTTGTATTTTTGTCCGTTGTAGGTGAAGTATGTATTGGATAGACAGTGGTTGGTCAGATCTATGATGTGCTGGGGGGGGTTGTATTTGTTTTGTATGGCTGTCAAGGCTTCTTTTATTGGCACTTGGGTGAAGAGGGATGTGACATCGAAGCTCACTAGTAGGTCGCTGGGTTGTAAGTTTTGTTTCTTTATGATCTCGATGAACTGGAATGAGTTTCTTACGTGTGAGTTGATGGATTCTGCATAGGGCTGTAGTTGTTTGGCGAGAAATTTGGCTAGGTTTTGTAGAGGTGAGCCTATGGAGCTGACTATTGGTCTAAGTGGAGTTCCTTCTTTGTGTATCTTGGGGAGACCATAAAGCTTAGGGCATCTGGATGATTTCTCTCTGGGTATGATTCTTTGCTGGATTTCTTCACTGATGGGGGAGGCTTTTATTTTGGATCTGGTGGTTTTTTCTAGGTAGGTGGTGGGGTCTGTCTTTAGGGGTTTGTATGTGGGGTCTAGGAGTAGGTTGGTTAACTTGGTTTGGTAGTCAGATGTGTTCATAACCACTGTCGCGTTGCCCTTGTCTGCAGGTAGGATTATTATGCTGGTGTCTTCTTTCAGGTTACGTAGTGCAGTTTGTTCTTCTTTGGATAAGTTGCTTTTGAGTGGTTTGCTAGTGCAGAGGATGTTGGTGATTTCGAGTCTGATTCTATTAGCATCATCAGGGTTGGTTTTGGTCAGGCTGGTTTCAACTCCGCATATGATGGTTTCTGTGGGGATGTGTTTGGGAGCGACAGCAAAGTTGAATCCTTTTGAAAGGACCTTGGTTTCGGCTTTGGTGAGGATCTTGTCTGAGATGTTGTGCACTGTTTGTTTCATGTGTGGCTGTGAGGGGGGAGGAGTTGGTTTCTGGCGTTGTTGTAGTTTTCTGAGTTTGTTGGTGTGTGTGTCTGTCTTGAGGGTGGTCTGTGTTTCGGCTCTCCAGACAGCGAGTTGTTTGGATTTGTCCCAAAGTAAGGGGTGAATCTTGTTGCTGAGTCTGAGGTGAAGTGTGAGGAGATCTTTGTTGATTTGGTCTAGGAGAAATCTTTTTGTGTGAAGTTCATTTCTAATTAGGGCCAATTCTGTTCTTTTTAGGATGCGTTTGGTGGCTGCTGTGTTGGTGTGGAATTTCAATTGGAAGCTTGTGGGAATTAAATTTTGATCTCGGCAGTTGCATAGGAATGTGAGGTCACATAAAATGGAAGCTCTTTGGACTTCAAGTTTTTCATAAGTCCTGGTCAGAGTAAAGCTCACATTACTCTGAGAAGCACAGAGCCAAAGACACAAGCCTGAAGATGATGAATGAGATTTCATCAAAACGTTGCCTAGATACTTCCAATTTTACACGGGAGAAAACCCGAATAACCAAAGATCCATATATATATATATATATATATATATATATATATATATATATATATATATATATATATATATATATATGGATCTTTGGTTATTCGGTTTTCTCCATGTAAGATTGGAAGTATCTAGGCAACGTTCGATGAAGTCTCATTCATCATCTTCAGGCTTCTGTCTTCGGCTCTGTGCTTCTCAGAGTGATGTGAGCTTGCAGCTGCTTCTTCCTTTTAACTGCTAGTGGGGGTGTGACTTGATTGGTTGGGGGCTTGGCTGTGTTCTGATTGGGTGGGGTGTGTTCTCATTGGTTGGGGGTTTGGCCAACCCCCCAACCAATCAGAACACAGCCAAACCCCAACCAATGAGAACACACCCCACCCAATCAGAACACAGCCAAGCCCCCAACCAATCAAGTCACACCCCCACTAGCAGTTAAAAGGAAGAAGCAGCTGCAAGCTCACATCACTCTGAGAAGCACAGAGCCGAAGACAGAAGCCTGAAGATGATGAATGAGACTTCATCGAAACGTTGCCTAGATACTTCCAATCTTACGCGGGAGAAAACCCGAATAACCAAAGATCCACATACAAATACCATGAGAACCTCAGAAAACAAATATATATATATATATATATATATATATATATATATATATATATATATATATATATATATATATATATATATATGTATGTTTTAAATGTATGTCAAATAAATGTTTTTTCTAGAATAAAAAAAAAAGATACAGGCCCAAAAATGGAAGGTACAAAGGTGGCCTGACCTTGAAGATAGTCAATGAACAGCCCCAAGTAGTGAAACCCTGGAAATTTTGAGAAGGCAATTTGGGGATGTTACTTTAGGAGAAACATTACCTCCCAAAGAGGATTTGAAGTATAGATGCAGTTATGTATCAGTTCATGATCCTCTATACAGTTCTAGCCTTATGGGGTTTCAAGACATGGAAGTTAGCAGAAGACTGGAATGTTCTGAGTTAAAGTCTAGGAGGTCAGATATAGGAAAAGGTGCTAATGCTACTCCAGTGGAGAGTCGTTATAGGGAACCTGGGGGTCCTAAATTATCTGACACATATGAGTGGACTCCAGGGGACTCTGCAGAGAGGGGTCAGACTTCCCTTGAATTAGTAATGCCAGAATGCACTATTAGAAATTCTATGGCCCGTTGGGGGGGGTGCCAGCTCAGGGTGGGTAGGACTTCCCCCCTTAACCGCATCTTTTGATGATAGTGCTGATAGAGTGACTGTTTTCCTGGGACAAGTAATAAATAATCTAGACTTGTACAGACACTATTACCCGTCTCATTGGGCCATGATGGTTGCAATAACAAGGGTTGGTGAGGCAAATGAATGGGCAGCTGACTTACATCAGCAATATTTGCTGAACTTGGTGATGTTGGACTCGTTCTCACTGCTTTGGAAGTAAGGTTTGAAGACAGAACCGGCGAACAACGAGCAGAGAAAGAAATATTAACTATTAAGCAGAAAGGATGAACAACACATGATTATATACAAGACTTTCAAAGGATTGCTGGTAAACTACCTGCCTGGCCTGAGAGGTTGCTGATACATTTGTTTAAAGAGGGATTGGATCATGACTTGGGGCAGGCATGTTTTTCTCAGATTTGGTGAAAACATTAAAGGATTGGTATCAACTAGCCATCAAATTTGATGCAGCATTAAGAAGATTACATCTTAAAAGGGGTGTGACCGCAGGAATGAGGAAGACTACTGGTCTTTTACGTCAACCCAGAGTGAGGGGCTCTTCTCTGCCATGCCAAAGTGGACGAGGGGGTTTCAGATGTTTTTGTTGTAACATGCCTGGCCATAGGGCGTTGGATTGTCACATACCACCAGTGTCCATGCCACAAACACCACAAGCAAGAACATTCATAGGCAGGGGTAGTACTGGACCCCAGGTTTGGAAATCCCATGAAGATTCGAGAGGAGTGACCCAGTTGCAAAGCAGTATTGAATCAGATAGATCAATAGAACCTTCATTCCCAACAGATGGTGGTGGACCAGATGATACTTGAGTAGAAGATCCAATGGTAAGTAATCCCATATGCCCATTTATAATTCCAATTATGGTGTGGAATACATGTATGGGTCAAGGGGTGAAATTAGGAGCTTTAATTGATTCAGGCTGTACATGCTGTCTAATAACATAAGCGGTGGTAAATAAACTTGTGTTGAGGGTTATTCCTTTGAACAACCAAATTAACTTTGAACAAGTGGATTGCTCCATATTGGGAGCCACTCATAGAACAGAATATGTTAAACTGGTGATTGGAGAGCATTGGGAGTGGATATCATTCATAGTGGTGTCCCACAAGATGGAAGCTTTAATTTTAGGTTTGGCTTGGCTAGATAAGTGAGAGCCAACTATAACATGGGAAGGAGGGTATCATAAATTATGTTTATCAATTGGACCAAATCTGTTAAATATGACAGGGCAAGATTCTACTTCATTTAATAACATCTCTGAAGATAAAGCACTGTTTTCAGGAAAATAGGCATATCCTTCTGAATATGACGATTTGGAAGACATTTTTAACAAAAAAGGGACTGGTTCATTTATTTTTTTATTTTATTTGGTTTGTCAATTGCTTACAAGATAATAGGTATAAATAAAAACATAGTTATGAATACATGGATACATATAAGAAAAATAAAAAGAAACAATAGGACAGGGATGGTAGACACATTGGTGCGCTTATGCACGTCCCCTAGAGACCTCTTAGGAAAGGGGTGAGGTCAGTAGTAGACAGTCTAAGGTTAAAGTTTTTGGGGTTTGGGGAAGAAACCACAGAGTCAGGTAGAGTATTCCAGACATTAACCACTCTGTTGCTGAAGTCGTATTTCCAGCAATCAAGTTTAGTGTGCTTTACCTAGAGTTTGTATCTATTGTGTGCTCTTGCATTGTTATGGTTGAAGCTGAAGTATTCCTTGACAGGTAAGTCATTGTAATGTATGAATTTATATACTATACTTAGATCGGACCGAAGGCGGTGTAGTTCTAGGTTTTCTAGGTCTAGAATTTCAAGTCTGGTGAAATAGGGTATTCTGCAACGAATATTCTTCTTGTGAAATATTACTGGACTTTCTCAACTGTGTTAATATCAGATACGTAATCTGGGTTCCAGACTGAAGAGCTGTATTTCAGTATTGGTCTAGCAAATGTTTTGAATGCTCTAGTTAGTAGTGTAATATTACCAGAGAAAAAGCTACGTAAGATTAGGTTAACAACTCTTAATGCCTTTTTGGCTAGGTAGTTACAGAGGGCTCTAGCACTTAGATCATTAGAGATGAGTACTCCAAGATCCTTGAAAGAGTTTTGATCATCAACAAGGTCTTGACTATTCAGCCTATATTTTATTTTCTGAGTTTTTTTGCCAATATGTAAGACAGAGCATTTATTTGTTGAGATTTGAAGTTGCCATTTGTTTGACCATTCTGATACATAGTCAAGGTCTTTTTGAATGGTAGCAGTATTGTCTGTAGTGTTGAATAGCTTTACATTGTCAGTGAAGGGAATGCAGTTGCTCTTAATATGATCACAGAGTCCATTTATATAGAATAGGAAAAGAGTTGGTCCTAGAACACTGCCCTGGGGGAATACCACTGTTGACAGGTACAGAATTTGATAGGACACTCCCAATTTTGACCATTTGTTGTATGTTTGACAGGAATACGTCTACCCCAGTTATGCAGGTGTCCAGAGATACCATAAGATTTCAGTTTTAGGAGTAATTTGTCATGTACCAACTGAATCAAAGGCTTTACAGAAGTCTATGTAGATTGTGTCTATTGCTTTGCCCTAATCGAGTTGTGTAGTCCATATGTTTTTGCACTGTAAGAGTTGTAGATTACAAGATAGTTTTTTTCTGAAACCAAATTGTTTATTAGAGAGTAGGTTGTTTGTCTCTAAGTGGAGGATAATGGATTGGTTAATAATTGATTCCATGATTTTACAGGTGACGCAACATAAAGAGATTGGTCTGTAATTTTCAACTAGGCTGGGGTCTCCCTTTTTGAAGATGGGGATGACTGTGGCTTGTGACCATAGTTTTGGCAAGGAGCTGGTTCTGAAAGATTTTTCAAAGATTATGCTTAGAGGTTTGGCTATGGCAGTGGATAGCTTTTTTAAGAAGTAGGCACATATTCCATCCCGTCCAATATATAGAGACGGGTTTAGATTCCATAGTGCTTTTTCAACATTGTTTTCTGTAAAATTGATATGTACTACATCATTGTAGTTGTCTGTGGTTCGACTAGGAAATACAGGGCATGATCCATTGCTGTTTACAAATACTGAGCCAAAGAATGTGTTAAAGAGGTTGGCTTTAATGGTGTCATCATTGCAGTCTTTATCATTAGGTCCTTTCAGGGATGGGATGGACCTTGAGTCTTTTCGTTTGTTGTTTACAAAATTGTACAAAGCGCGGGTGGACTTGGTGCATAGAAGGTTTTCCTCTTGTTTAATGTGATAATTGGTGCATTCAGTCTTTATCTGGTGGCATAAATTTTTGTATCAGCTCTTGAAGTTGGCAATGTGACCAGATTTGTTTTTCCGCCAAAGTGATCTCTTTTTGGATTGAGCTTCCTTATTGTTATGGGTAATCTGTTTTTTTGTTTGTTTGTTTTTGGAGTTGTTATTGGTACATATAGTTGATGACTCTTTTGAATTCAAGTAAAAATATGTTGTAATGGTCTTCAACAATATTGCATCCAGTGAATAGAAATTGCCAATCAAGGGATGAGAGATCGTTGTTTATAAGATCATAGTTGCCTTTTTTGAAGTTATAATTGGGGATCACATCATTGTGTTGATTTTTGTGTGGACCTATGTTGAGACAAAAGTCAATTATGTTGTGGTCACTGTTGGAAAAGGTTTCTTCTATTTGTATTCCATAAATTGAATTCAAACTATTGCAGAAGATGAGATTGAGGCAGTTGTTAAATCTAGTATTGTTGGTTATTGTGTGGGCAGGATGTTGCCCATATTAGTAGCGAATTTAGCTTGTTTACATGTTCAATGTCATAATCAGGGGCTCTGTAACATAGTAAGAATCAAAATGTGATAATTAAGGACAGTTCACAGATGATGATCTCAGGAAGAGCAAGCTCTTGGGTAACTTGGATATTTTTTAGATGTAAGGATTTTTTATAGAAGATAGCAACACCACCTCCTCTACGGATTTCATGATCGGATGGGTAAACATGATAGTCTCTTACTGAGGTAATGGAGTCAGGGAGAGATGCATTGAACCATGTTTCACAGATGTATATGATGTCAAATTTAGCCATATTTAGTAAGAGGAGAAATTCAGGTATTTTATTCACAAGGCTTCTTGCATTGAGTAGCTTGCATTTAAGGCCAGTTGCAGTTGGAATTGAGGTAGTTAGGGGCGTGCATGCCTAGTTTTGAGTGATGGTGGGTTGGATCACTCAAATTCATTACCTCCACACCAAAAACAGACTGTGCTGTTGAGTTGGCTCTTGGAGCAAAGTTGCCCAAACTGAGAATGTACTCAGTGACTCCCACCAAAATGGAGGAAATGGGGGCATATATAGACAAAAACTTGGAAAGGGGTTTTTTTACACCTAGAAGGACACATGTGGCTGCCCCAGTTCTCTTCCATGAGAAAAAAGATGGAGGATTACATCTAAGTGTTGATTTCTGTGGTCTTAATACTTTATGTATGAAACCTCTTTATCCTCTGCCTCTATTAAAGGATCTGTTGGCCATGTTGATGAAAGGGAGGATTTTTACCAAACTTGATTTTCGTGAGGCATATTACCTTGTATGAATATGCCCTGGAGACAAGTGGAAGACCACATTTAATTGTCCTTTAGGGAGTTACTATTTTAACGTGATGCCTCTTGGGTTACAAGGGGCCCCAGCTGGTTTTATGCATTAATGAATGGCGTATTACACAAGCATTTATATAAAGGAGTGTTGGTTTATTTTGACAATATTTTAATATACTCACAAACTAAGGTATACAAATTGTATACTCGTATACAATTAGTATGTCAGGTATTGAAAAAACTACTAAAGGCACAGTTGTTTGTGACGTTGTCCAAATGTGATTTTCATACTACACAGTTGGATTATTTGGGGTATTGAATCTCAGCAGATGGTATAGAGATGGATCCAAAGAAAATACAAACTGTATTGGAATGGAAACCCCCAACCACAAGAAAACAGTTACAAAGTTTCTTAAGATTTGCCAATTTTTATCGGAAGTTCATTCCACGATTTGTGGACATCGCATTACTCTTGACCAATCTCCTTCAGACTAAACCAGGGGTAGGATTCTACCAGTTCGCAGCTATTCGCTAGAACCGGTTGTTAACATTTTAAGCAGTTCAGAGAACCGGTTGTTAGAAGAAATTACTGGCCTAATCCTGTAAGGAAGGCAGGAAGGAAACATTCTGGTGTTGCTTACAGAAACTGCCTCTCCGTTAACCCTTATTACATTCTTGGTAGGACTAGACTTCCTGTCTCAAGAACATCTCTGGAGGGTTTTTTTCCTCCTTTGCTATACCAAATGTTCCAAATTAAATAGTACTCTGAGTCCTCCTTATCCTTTAATTTCAGCATGAGCCTATCCATCTTTGCACATTCTAAAATTTTGTAAATTATAATGTTTCCTTAGCGGTTTGTTCCTCACCATACATCTTGAACACCTAGTTTCTCTGCCATTTTGAAAATAGCTTTTGGGAGTGTTTTCCTAGCTATTTTATTTATTTTTCCAGTTTTATAGTCTAATTCCATATCCACAATGGTATTAAACCTCCTACTATGCATATATTTTGATATTCCCGTCCTATTATTTTCTTGTGAAGTTTGCTATAAAAGTCATCTTGGTGCATATATTGCTACTAATAATATCTGTTCATAGTTCGTTGTTATCTATACCATCAAAATCCTACTTACCTTGTCTGTAAAAATTTGCTTAGTGTTTATTGCTTCTTTTGCACAGAGAGCTATCCCTCTCTTCTTTTGTTGTGGTAACGAGGCATAAAACTTTCCAATTTTGGGATGTTCCAGAATTTTATTTTGTTGTTTCTTAATATGGACTTCTTGTAAATAAATTATATCTAATTTTACCTTTTCAAATTTAATTAATTAATTATTTCAATATTAAGCAAAAATCAAAAACATAGGGACATAACTTCAAACTGACTGGAGGGAAGTCCCAAAGTCATGTTACAAAGTATTACTTCACAGAAAGTGTACTGCAAGCTTGGAACGAATTTCCAAGCAAAGGTAACAGGTCAATCATCAGTAACTCAGTTTGAACAAGCTTGGGCTAAACACATGTCCATCATCTGACAAAAATTGAAACAATATAAAAATAACAAATAAATTCATGAGAAAACAAATAACTCAGAGGGTGACTCAAAATACCAGTAACACTTTTTCTGCCATCGGATTTCAATGTTTCTAGATGTCGCACTGACAGTCCACAAAGTGTGTTGTGCTGATGGATTGCAAGCACCATGGTTTGAAACCAGAGGTGGTATTCAGGAGATTCTGACCAGTTTTGGAGAACCGGTGGTAGAAATTTTGAGTAGAGAACTGGCAAATAGCACCTCTGGAGATTTTACAGTATCCTTCCTGTGCCATGCTCACCAAGATGCAGCACAGAACCGGTAGTAAAAAAAATTGAATCCCCCCATTGTATGAAGCAGACATTTCTTAATGTACTTTTTTTTCTTTACAGAATAGTTTTTCAGAATTACCAGCATGTCCTGGCCTTAGCATTTACTCTAAAAGAGATCAACGAAAACCACCAGATGCTACCCAATATCACGCTGGGCTTTCATATTTTTGACAGCCATTTCAGTCCAAGGTGGACTTACTTCGCTTCGATGCTGCTGCCTTTCTCTCATGGGAAATTCATCCCTAACTACAAGCGTGGGGTCCCAAAACTTTTGGCTGCAGTGATTGGGGGACCTGATATCTCTCTTCACATGGCAGCTGTATTGTCCATCTACAAAGTTCCTCAGGTAAGAGGTGCAAGAAGATATACATTATTAAATTGCCATACTTCCCCAGAAGTCTGTGTGCTTCTTTTTCTAAAAAAGGAGACAACTTTCAGATTCCAGGATATTATTTTTTGCTTGATAGGATTACCATAGTAATAATTCTGAACAGAAAATGGGGTTACAAGGCATAGAAAAACATTCCACAATGCCCGAAACTGAATTAAGAGTTGGGAGTCTTCTAGCCCAATGCCTGCTCAAACAGATAACCCTATACCATTTCATATCAATGGTTGTCCAATCTCTTCTTAAATACCTCCAGTGATGGGGTAGCCACAACATCTGAAGACAAGCCATCCAACTCATTAATTGTTCTAACCTGGTTCTCTCCTTGATTAATTTCCATCCATTGATTCTTGTCCCACTTTCAGGTGCTGTAGAGAATAGGTTGACTCCTGTTTTTTTACTTTTTCTCAGGGGACATCTTGGTTGCATTCTGGTTGCTTTCTAAATAAATAAATGCAGCTAGTTGCATCATGTTTCAGTATATAAACTCAAGGGCACCTAAAGACTCAAATGAATGTACACAGTGTCCATTTTCCACCTGCATATGTTTGTCTTCCTTTAGTTGACCTATGGCTCTGCTCCAGCCATGGAAAAAGAGACTCAAGCCGTTTTCTTCCAGCAAATGTTTCCAGATGAATCCCATGAACATAAGGGCCTCACGCTGTTATTGAAGTACTTAAGATGGATTTGGGTTGGAATTCTTGTAGCAAAGAATAAAAAAGCAGAGAAATTTGTCCAGGAAGTGGTCTCTACCTTTTCTGAGAATGGCATCTGTGCTGAGTTCATAGCACAGATACCAAATGCAGATTTCTATAGTGATTTTACTGATGTTATGGATGAATTTCTATGTATATACCATGTTCTCATGAAGAGCAGGGCCAATGTGATAATTCTATATGGTAAAATTCAGACTATAACAGATCTGAGAAGTTTTCTCCGATTTTCAGAAGTGGAGGATATACCAAAGAAGCCAAAGATCTGGCTTATAAATGCGCAGACAGAGTACACCTCACTTTCTCTTCATAAATCCTGGGATGTCCATTTCCTACATGGTGCTTTATCCTTTGCAGTTCACACAAAAGAGGTCAAAGATTTCCAGGAATTTCTTCACAATCTAACTCCAAACAATGACCATCATGATCATTTTCAGAAAGATTTCTGGGAAGAGGCATTTGGTTGTTTCTTCTCCAACTCAAAAACGGAGACATCTGAGGCAACTTGTACTGGACAAGAGAAGCTTGGGACTCTACCTACATCTGTGTTTGAAACACGCATCAGTGGACAGAGTTACAATATTTACAACGCAGTCTATGCTGTGGCACAAGCTCTGCAATTTCTGTATTTATCCAAATCCAGAAAAATAGTGAAAGGACGGAAACAGTTTCACTATCAGATGTGGTGGCAGGTAAGAAACTACCAGGCAAAATCTTGTAGGACTGAGCATTCTACTGTGTATCTCTACAATATACCCTGGGAACTATAATGAAGTGTGGTTACCTTCATTTTTTTCTCTCAAATGAATTGCCTTTTATTCCTCTGAAATGTTCCCCCTTCAATCTGGGAATCCACCTCCTTACTACGTTCCATCACTCTGCCATATGTTTAGTCTAGAAAATGTCTTTGGATATGGCTCCCTTGGCCAAGAAACAGACATCAGTACCACATCCTAGAATCAGACACAATTGGACAGGGAAATATAATGATGATAATTGCCTTTGAATTCACATTGTCAATTGATATAGTTATATAGGGTGGTACAGAGATGGTATTCAGCAGGTTCTGACCAGTTCTGGAGAACCGGTAGCAGAAATTTTGAGTATATAACCAAACAACAAAACTCTGACTGGAGTTTTACAGTATTCTTCCCCTGCCACACCCACCAAGCCATGCCCACAGAACCAGTAGTAAAAAAAAAATGAATCCTACCACCATGGGGTTTAGCAACGGCACTTTGAGCCCAGTTACCATTGTTAATTGAGGACTGCACAGGTTTTTAAGGAAGGACCTCGTGTGATCACAACTTACAACTTCCTTCCAGCTTCCATCAATCTAGAACTAAGGAGAAATTTCCTGACAATTAGAACAATTAATCAGTTGGACAAATTGTCTCTAGAAGTTGTAAATGCTCCAAGACTGGAAGTTTTAAAGAAGAGATTGGAGAACCATTTGTATGAAAAGGTATGCAGTTTCCAGCCTGAGCAGGGGATTGGACTAGAAGACCTCCAAGGTCCCTTCCAACTCCAATATCCTATCCATTTCTATTCTATATTGCTTTGCTTGTGAAAAGCCTGAAAGTAAAGTTGAAGATCGCAATCATGTGACTATGGGATACCTTGACAACCAGACATTCAGGCCAGTTGCCAAGTTTGAAAATTGTGATCATGTGACTACAGGAGTCCTGTGACAGCCTGAATTTCAAGGAAATCATGAGTACCACTCATGCTGCACCATTGCAAATTCAAATGGTTGTTTAAGAAGAGACCGCCAAGACACTGTCAGTCCCAAAGCCCCCTACAGCTAATTCGCCCCAATATACTCACCATGGCCAACTTGCCATGAAAAAACTCACCATGTCCAAATCTGTGTTGGACAACTGATTGTAGGGCAAGAGTTACCCAAATATCAAAGAAATGGTGGAATAGAATCATTAAAGAAAAGATACAAAGAACAAACTGAAATCTGAACGACAAAAATTAAATATTTCTAATTTATTTTAAATAATTAAATTGAAGTGATACATCGTTCTGTGGTGAGTTGGCCATGATGAGTTGCCCATGGTGGGGTGGCGACAGAGAGTTGGCTGTGGCAAGTTGTCCCATTCCACCCAAAGGGTAGGCTTGATTGAGAAACCAAGGGTCAGGACTAATTTTATTGCAAGTTCTATAATAACAGAATCCTGAAAATTTGAACATCGTTACCACTCCCTCACATTCTCTTTATATGAACTGAGCTTGTTTGAAATGTTTCTTAAGTTATTTTTCATTGTCCTGCCCCACGGTCCTCTTATCTAATTGGCTGTCCCTCCTGTCCTTCAAGGCTCCTAGGATCTCTAAAGATGCAGAGATTTCCCAATTCACAACACATAAGCTGGGGAGGAAGAAGCCTGAGTACCTTAGTCTCTTGCTAGTTATTATTTGTTTGATTATGGCTTGCAGCTAAAATAAAAGTTTTTATATTTTCTTTATTAAGAACAGAAATAGAAATAATAGAAATAGAAAGAAATAGAAACAGAAACAATAGAAATACAATAGAATTATTTAAATATCAATGTCTATGTTTTGAACATATATTCAATTCAGTTCAATTCTTTGTTTGGTGATTGGACATACAAAAAATTTGTCTTTTGTACATATGCTCTCAATGTACATAAAAGGAAAGATACATTCGTCAAGAATAATAAGGTAGAACACTTAATGATAGTCATAGGGTATAAATAAGTAATAAAATCACACTAGGAAACAATCAATATAAATTGTAAGGATACAAGCAACAAAGTTACAGTCATACAATCATAAGTGGGAGGAGGTGGGTGATAGGAACAATAAGAAGATTGATTGTAATAGTAATGCAGACTTAGTAAATAGTTGGACAGTGTTGAAAGAATCATTTCTTTAGCCGAGTGATGGCATTCAGGAAAAAAACTGTTCTTGTGTCTAGTTACTCTTATGTGCATTTCTCTATAATGTCATTTTGAGGGTAGGAGTTGTCTAGAATGTGAGGGGTATATAAATAAATATATTATAAATTCTTTCTCCTTCTTCTGTCCTTTTCTCTCTTTGTTTCTCTCTGCTGTCTCTATTTCAGACTCATTCTTTTCTGAGAAGTGTCAGATTCAACAACAGTGTTGGTGAGAAGGTCTCCTTTGATGAAAATGGACAATTCATTGGTGGATATGATATTATCAACTGGGTCACATTCCCAAACCAGTCATTCCATAGGATCCAAGTTGGAACGGTGGATCCCACAGCTCCAGCAGACAAGTTCTTCAGTATTTCTGTAGATTCCATCATGTGGCCAGTAGGCTTTAATCGGGTTAGCTGTCTGAATGTAGACTGGTCTGCTTTCATTTATGTAGCATTAAAATATCTTTTTTCCCCAAAAATTTTATTAATTTTTAAAAAACAAACATATACAAACAAAACACAAAACATGAAAACATAAAACATCTTTTTGGAAAGCAGCTTGATCCCGGGTTACATCTTTTTGCACAGACATAAATTCAAGTTCATGCTCACTTTTATATACCATTCCATATCTTATTTACCATTCTACATTTTCTGTATAGCTTCTCCCCTCTTTTCAGTCTCTTAATTCTATTTTATTTATTTCATCTCAATTTAAATCATTATACTTATATCCTTTGTCTGTCCTGTTTCAGCTGTCTATTATCTTTTCTCATTAACACAAAATTTCTCCTGTAATCACTGATTGGAGTATGACGCCTTTATATCTTTTCCCTAAATTTAACACTTAAAATAATACATAATTTTCATTCGGATTCTGCTTAGTACATTCTAAAGCTACGCACTATATTTTAAAATAAGAAAAAATTATAAATATATAATATAATTAAAACAACAATCCATACCAATTAAACTCTATCATTAAAATTTATTTATTTATTTATTTATTTATTTGATTTGCCAATTGTTTACAAGATAATAAGTATAAATGTATACATAGTTGTGAATACATGAAATGGGTACATATAAGAAAAATAAAAGAATAAGAGAAACAATAGGACAGGGACGGTAGGCACGTTGGTGCGCTTATGCACGCCCCCTACAGGCCTCTTAGGAAGGGGGTGAGGTCAAAAACAGCTGTCTATTATCTTTTCTCATTAACACAAAATTTCTCCTGTAATCACTGATTGGAGTATGACGCCTTTATATCTTTTCCCTAAATTTAACACTTAAAATAATACATAATTTTCATTCGGATTCTGCTTAGTACATTCTAAAGCTACGCACTATATTTTAAAATAAGAAAAAATTATAAATATATAATATAATTAAAACAACAATCCATACCAATTAAACTCTATCATTAAAATTAATATTCATTTAAGTCTTGAGCATTTTACACAGTCCTTTTCAAATAGGTATCATGTTTTTATGGGAACTCTTATAAATTTTACATAGTTACTTCCACCACATTTCACTTATATTTTAAAATTATGTAATTAAGATGTTCCCATTCCTTCTTAATTCAATTCTCTCATATTTCATTTCATTTATCTTGTTCAAAAAATTAGAAAATTTCACTAAATTATATTGAATATTTTATCCCATTTTATAATCATATGTTGTTCCAATTTTCTAACATTATTTCTAATACAAATACAACAATACAGTCTTATGTACCTTTGCAGAATCTCTTTTTGAATTATATTTTTACCCATTATCTCTAAATAAATCCTGTTTCTTTACATCTTGTTTCAAACCTTTGCAGCTTCTCTTCCCTTCCTTCCTCCCTTGCTTCTCCACTCTACCCTTTTTACCCCCTTGTCTCTTGATCTCCATCCTCTTCTGTTTTCCTCTTTTCTGTTGCTTTCTGACATTGTGTCCACTTTTCACCTTATTTTTCCCTTTTTTGGTTGTTTTTTTAAGTCTTAAGTTCTCCATTCTCTTTTCCCCCTTTCCCCTTTCTTCCCCAGATAAAGTTGCTTGTTCATTAAAGATGGCTTCTTCTTCATCCCAATCTTCTTGTTCTTGTAGTTTCTTATAAGTAGAAATCGCCATTTCTAAAAAATGAAAAACGAAGCCAAAAGAGCCCTTCTCTTCTTGTTCCTCTTATTTATATTTTTTGAATTCCATTTTCAGTTCATCAACAAGTAATGCCATTGTAGAAATTTTTTTAAACAACCCAAATGTTTTTAATCATTCAAATAATAATTTCCAAAAGTCCCAAAGACATCAAGCAGTCCAAATACACACAGGCTGTTTCATTTAATACTTTTTTCTTTTTTCACTTTCTCTTCCTGGGGTTACAATTCAGTTAGAAAGTTCCAATTAAAATGTATCTTTTAGAAGTTTTGTTACAATTTAGCTCTAGTCTTTTAAATTCCAAGCAGTCTCTTCCAGCCAAATCTTAGTCTTAATTCTTTTCCTCTCCCTTCCCACTTACAGCAAAAAAAAAAAAAAAAAGGTTTTTTCAGTGTTCAGAAATCTTTATTGTCCCCTTGTCTTTAATTTTCCAGTTTAATTACCTGCTGATGCCAAAGCAGGTTTTTCCAATTTCTCATTCACCTGCTGTCACCGTAAGGAAGGAGAGTAAGAAAAAACAAACTTTCCCTTTTCACTTTCGTTCGCTGCTTCCAGATCTTCTTTGGGAATGATGTATCCTTTGCCAAAATTTAAATTCCAGGATATCTTAAATATTGCTTGTCATCCCAGTCAGCCAAAACTTTCACTTCTCAGCTTCCTCCTGCACATACTTTCCCGCATGAGTGTTTCTTTGTGGCGGCCATTTCTGACCGCCGCTCATACTGCTTTCAGAAAAGGGAGTTAAACCAGCTGAAGAGGGGAGGTGCGATTCCCCTCAACCCTGCTGGGTCTCCCCTATATTCAGTCACCTCTATGGGTGACTATAGCCACGAAGCCGGCTGGCTCGGGGCACTCCAGCCGTGAGCGCAAGCAGAAACCACACACAATCGCGAATTCCGCCGCCACCGAAGCCCTACAAACCGGAAGTCCAAAAAAATTATCTCTAATAATTTTCTAAGAGTTGATATAGAACAGGGGAGTCAAACTCAAGGCCCGCAGGCTGGATCCGGCCCATAGAGTGCTTAAATATGTCCAGGGGGCCACGCTAGAAACATTAGAAACAGCAAAGTACCAGCCTGCAATACATCTGCCAGTGAATACAGAGTCTTGGTACCTGTGTCCATTTTCACTGGCAGAGCTCTGCAGGAAGCTGTCCCAGCCAAAAATGGAATCTGGGGGGAGTCGCCTGGGCAACTACAACTGATACAGACATGAGTTACTTCGATATGGCCATGCTCCCTGGCCCCCCACTTGAGGTAAGCACAACCCTGATGTGGACCTCAATGAAGCTGAATTTGACATCCCTGCCATAGAATATTATACTCATTAGTTTGGCTCTCTGTTAACAATGCATGGGTTTTTTTTTAATTTTATTTTAAGTATAAGAATATAACATGGTGCAGCCATTCTGGTGTTACAGTTGTGAAGTAAAACCTACAATCCAGTGTACTGAATTTCATCAATCTGGTGACTTCAAAATTAAGAAATTGAGAAAAACATCTTTAACCAGCACAAAAAATAGAAATTAGAATTATTAAAAATATAGAAAGCCATTGACAACAATAATTACATATATTGAATGAATTATTATTTTAGTTCATTTAGATCACAAAACAATGTAATCACATGGCATCTCATTATCAATACATTTTTATGCACTTGATTCCACACTAACAATATCTTTCCAAGAACTTTCTTTTTCCTCTGTATCTTAAAATATTCTTTTTTATTCACTGATAGACGTTGCCTTTATCTCTGTGTAATGATCCCTGTGAGACAGGATACAGCAAGGAAAAGTTAGAAGGAGAATCATTTTGCTGTTATGTTTGCCGTCTATGTCCAGATGGGAAAATATCAAAAAAGAAGGGTAGGAAATTTCCAAATACATTATAATGGGACTAAGCCATGAGGGTACAACATTGTCTATAATCCATTGTATAATTCCAATCAATGTCTACTTTTTCAGATGTGAATGACTGCTCTCCATGTCCAGAAGACCAATATCCAAATCCTGACAAAAATATGTGCATTCCAAAGCGGATCACGTTTTTGTCCTATGAAGAACCCTTGGGGATCAGTCTGATTGTTCTTTCTCTTTGCTTTTCTTTGAAGACAACTTTGATCATCACAATCTTCATGAAACACAAAGATACTCCCATCGTCAAAGCCAACAACCGGAATCTTACCTACATTCTCCTAGTTTCCCTCCTCCTCTCTTTCCTTTGTGTCTTTCTATTTCTCGGGAGACCCAATACGATTGTGTGTCTCCTTCGACAGCCAGCTTTTGGGCTCATCTTTTCAGTGGCGGTTTCTTGTGTCTTGGCCAAAACATTTGTTGTGGTTCTGGCATTCATGGCCACCAAACCTGGTTCCAGATTGAGGAAATGGGTGGGGGGAAGAATGGTCGGTTTCATTCTTCTAGCCTGCTCCCTTGTCCAAATGTGTGTTTGTGTTGTGTGGCTGATAACATCCCCACCATACCCAGATTTTGATGCACACTCAATACCTGAAGAACTCATCCTGGAGTGCAATGAGGACTCGGTCATGTTCTACTGTGTTTTTGGCTTTATGGGTTTTCTTGCTTTGGTTAGCTTCTCTGCTGCTTTTCTAGCTAGGAAGTTACCTGACAGTTTCAATGAAGCCAAATTCATCACCTTCAGCATGTTGGTCTTCTGCAGTGTTTGGCTGTGCTTTATCCCAACCTATCTAAGCAGAAGGGGGAAATATACATTGGCTGTGGAGATCTTTTCCATGATCTCCTCCAGTGCTGGACTATTGGTGTGTATCTTCCTTCCTAAGTGTTTTATCATTGTGATGAGACCCGAACTGAATGATAAACATCAGCTCATGAAGAGAAATTTTTAATAAACCTTTTGGAGATCTGATATCCTTTGGAAATCTTCCCTAGTAGCACACTTAAGCCAGAAAACAATGTGCAGTAAGACTGGCCTTCTATACTACCCTATCTCTAAAATTCAATATAGATCAGAACATTTTTTTCCTTCTGGAAGGCAATTATAAATGGGGACCAGTGGTGGGATTCAAATAATTTAACAACCAGTTCACTGCCTTAATAACCAGTTGGTTAGGTGTGGCTGGGTGGCTCTGGGACTGAGTGGGCTTGGCCAACTCGATGTCACTCAAGTCAAGGGGAGCTTCTCCTCGCCTGTCCTCTTGTGACTGTGGGGATGCTGCAACGGTTGTAAATGTGAAAAATGGTCATAAGTCACTTTTTTCAGTGCCATCGTAACTTTGAATGGTCACTAAATGAACTGCTGCAAGTCAAGGATTACCTGTACAAAAATACAAAAAGCTTCTTTGCTTGCAAAAAGCTGCCCTAAATGCCAATTATTAGATTAAAAATACTTGCAAGCTGGAGTTACAAATCAGGCAGGGGGCCAGAGCACCTTGAGGAATTAAAATAGTGCAATAATAACTAATAACTAGCAGCAGTGACTCTTGCTCATAAAGTGAAACCCTTTAGTAGAGAGGTCATTTAAGCTCTCCAGAAAGAGCACACTCAGGAGAAGCAATCTTTAGATCCATTTGCATGACTTAAAGATATCAGCTGCTTTCACACACCTCACAAGATATCCTAAGGAAATCATCCAGATTTACGGAAAGATCACAGGCTCCCCAGAAAGGCAATAAAAAAAAATCAGTGCCAAGCTTGCATCCGACCTCTTGAAAGTACACCTCAAAAGGACAGTGCCAGAAACCACTAAAGCAGTGAAGGAAGACCCCCTCCTCAGATAGAAAAAGAAAACATGAGGCAGGAAAAAAATTAAACACAATCCAAATTATTAAATCACAATAGTAGCTGTTGGTTCTTAAACAATTACCAGGACAAAGGAACTAGCCAGATTTCTCAACCCAGTTTCTTTTCAGAAACAGAGATTAACCATTTTCCTCCCTGAATAGGGAAAATTATTCCATCAATAAACACAGGATTAAACATCGCCAAGCACAGAATTAAACTTCACCAAAAACTAGTTTTAGACCAAAACTCAGAAAGGGTATGTAAATTCAGGTGACAGGAAGTCTAGGCATACTGCCAAGAATCTAATAAGCATTAATGGAGAGGCAGTTTCTATAAGCAGGGCAATAAAAATTAGGTTATAATCAACACCAGAATGTTTCCTGCCTTCCATTTAGGATTAGTCCTGTAAAGTGAGAAAAAAGGAGATTTCTTCCATTAACCAGTTCTTCGAACCGCTCAGAAAGTTTACAAAAGGTTCTAGCAAATAGGTGAGAACCAGTAGAATCCCATCCCTGATGCTCATCTATTTGAATTGTTCATCTTTCATAAATAATGGGTTTCAGAAGGAGCTGGGAGATATCCTGGAGGTTCTGCTGCATGGCTCTGTGGGGGTGTTTGACCTAAATGGTTTCTGACAGAAGGCAAGGCCCTGGACAGGATCACGTCTATGTGCCTTTTTCTGATCCATTTGTCCTGAAATTCCCCTTGGTCTATTGAGAAGGTGAAGGTGATGAAAAGAGTCAAAAGATGGTAGAGTGCCACTGGAGGAAAACGAAGAATGATGTTGCACTGGATGAGATTATTGAACACCACTGGATGATGTATCATGAGCTTCTTCAGTTCTAACCAATTTGTTTTGAATGGTTTTCATAAAATCTATCCAGTTGATCTTCTTTTTGTTGACAGCACATTAAACAATGATTTTTTTGATACATGCCTTAAGAACATTTGTAATTCCAGTAATGTGCAGGAAAATTCCTTTCCAAATGAAGAAATATCATCGATTTTACGGATGGTTTCAACGAATGAAAATACTAATTTTAATACAATTGGTACATGCATACATCCAAACCTAACTGTGTTGTTTTTCTCCTCTTACTAACATCTCTCCCTAAACCCATTACCATAGTAAGAGACTATCATGTTTACCAATCAGATCATGAAATCCATAGAGGAGGTGGTGTTGCTATTTTCCATAAAAAGTCCCTACATCTAAAAAACATCCAAGTTACCCAGGAGCTTGCTCTTCCTGAGACCATCGTCTCTGAATTGTCCTTAAATATCACATTTTCATTCTTATTATGTTACAGGGCTTCTGATTATGACATTGAACATGTAAACAAGTTAAATTCACTACTAACATGGGTTACATCCTGCCCACACGCTTTTATCTTTCTTGGTGATCTCAATCTACCTGATATTAACTGGACCCTAAACGAGTATAAAAATGAACCCATACATGCAAACTTCTACAATGCTGTAACAAATCTGGGACTGGAACAACTAGTAACCAACAATACTGGATTGAACAACTGCCTCGATCTCATCTTCTGCAATAGTTTGAATTCAATTTACGGATTACAAATTAAAGAACACTTTTCCAACAGTGACCACAACATAATTGACTTATGTCCACACAAAAATCACCACAACAACAGAATCCCCAATTATAACTTCAAAAAAGGCAACTATGATCTTATAAACAACGATCTCTCATCCCTTGATTGGCAATTTCAATTCACTGGATGCAATACTGTAAAAGAGCATTACAACATATTTTTACTTGAATTCAAAAGAGTCATCAAACTATATGTATCAATAACAACTCCAAAAACCAGAAAAAACAAATTACCCATTACAATAAGGAAGCTTCAATCCAAAAAGAAATCACTTTGGTGGAAAAACAAATCTGGTCACGTTGCCAACTTCAAAAGCAAATACAAAAATTTATGCCACCAGATAAAGACTGAATGCACCAATTATCACATTAAACAAGAGGAAAACCTTCTACACACCAATTCCACCCGTGCTTTCTACAATTTTGTAAACAACAAACTAAAAGACTCAAGGTCCATCCCACCCCTGATAGGACCTAATGGTAAAGACTGCAAAGAAGACACCATTAAAGCCAACCTCTTTAACACAGTTCTTTGGCTCAGTATTTGTAAACAGCAATGGATCATGCCCAGTATTTCCTAGTCGAACCACAGACATTGCACCGGACAAAATATGTGTCTGCTTCTTAAAAAAGCTATCCACTGCCATAGCCAAACCTCTAAGCATAATCTTTGAAAAATCCATCGGGACCAGTTCCTTGCCAAACCTATGGTCACAAGCCACGGTCATCCCCATTTTCAAAAAGGGAGACAGCAGCCTAGTTGAAAATTACAGATCAATCAACCTACTCTCTAATAAGCAATTTGGTTTTGGAAAAAAACTAACCTGTAATCTGCAACTCTTACACTGCAAAAACATATGGACTACACAACACGATCAGGGCAAAGCAATAGACACAATCTACATAGACTTCTGTAAAGCTTTCAATTCAGTGGTACATGACAAACTACTCCTAAAACTAAAATCTTATGGTATCTCTGGACACCTGCATAACTGACAAGAAGCATTCTTGTCAAACAGACAACAAATGGTCAAAATTGGGAGCGTCCTATCAAATTCTGTACCTGTCAACAGTGGTATCCCCAAAGGCAATATTCTTGGACCAACTCTCTTCATACTTTACATAAATGACCTCTGTGATCATATTAAGAGCAACTGTGTTCTCTTTGCTGATGATGTAAAGATATTCAACACCATCGACAATACTGCTACCCTTCAAAAAGACCTTGACTATGTATCAGAATGGTCAAACAAATGGCAACTTCAAATCTCAACAAATAAATGCTCTGTCTTACATATTGGCAAAAAAATCAGAAAATAAAATACAAGCTGAATAGTCAAGACCTTGTTGATGATCCAAACTCTTTCAAGGACCTTGGAGTACTCATCTCTAATGATCTAAGTGCTAGAGCCCACTGTAACCATATAGCCAAAATGCATTAAGGGTTGTTAACCTAATCCTGCGTAGCTTTTTCTCTGGTAATATTACACTACTAACTAGAGCATACAAAACATTTACTAGACCAATACTTGAATACAGCTCATCAGTCTGGAACCCGCATTACGTATCTGATATTAATGCAGCTGAGAAAGTCCAAAAATATTTCACAAGAGTTCTCCACTCCTCTACTCATTGCAGAATGCCTTATGCCACCAGACTTGAAATTCTAGAACTAGAAAACCTTGAATTACGCCGTCTTCGGTCTGACTTAAGCATGGTATATAAAATCATACATTGCAATGTCCTACCTGTCAATGAATACTTCAGCTTCAACCATAACAATACAAGAGTACACAATAGATACAAATTCAAGCTAAACCGCACTAAACTTGATTGCAGAAAATACGACTTCAGCAACACTGTGGTTTCTTCCCCAAACCCCAAAAACTTTAACCTTAGACTGTCTACTATTGACCTCACCCCTTTCCTAAGAGGTCTGTAGGGGGTGTGCATAAGCACACCAATGTACCTACCATCCCTGTCCTATTGTTTCTTTTTATTTTTCTTCTATATATCCATTTCATGTATTCTTAACTATGTTTATACTTATACCTGTTATTTTATAATCACCTGACAAAGTTAAATAAATAAAAAACAAACAAACTCCCATTTATTTAAGTTTTAAATTAATAATATGGTTTGGGATCTTACCAAAGATGAGTTTTTCCTCTTTTCTTTGGTTAGTAAACCAATCCCAACACTGTTACATGCTTATCATGGTGTCATTTGTCTGTTTCCCATATCAAACTTTGTAAAGTACCACCCTATTGCATCACATACACCAAGCCATAAAAGTAGAATTCAATCATATGAAAACCCAGTAGTGCAATAAGCATCCATGTTTCTGGAAAAAAAATGCAATGGAATGCAAAACAATAGACAGTAGATAATAGTTTTACATAGGGTAATAGAAGGTAAGATTAGATTAGACTAGAAAAAATATGCCAGATTACAGAATTATACAGGAGAGGAGAGGAGAAGAGAGGAGAGGAGAGGTGGGCTGAAGTGGGCTGGAATGGAGTAAGAATAGAATAGAATAGAATAGAATAGAATAGAATAGAATAGAATAGAATAGAATAGAATAGAATAGAATAGAATAGAAAAGTAAAATGTATCTATATAGCAGTGCCTACATTTACCTATGTATCTTCATTTAGTTTATTTTTTTCTTCTGACTCCTGCCTTCCTGCCCCAGGAGGCCTTCACATATATTGACAATGTTCACACACGTAACTGTCTCACTATCATTATGAAATTAGCCAGTGTCTCTCCTCCAGATCCTATGGGATCCCATGGAAAAAGGAGGAACAGACTCCGAAGGATGCTATTTATTGTCCCCGTAATATTCCATCCCATGGCTGATAGCCCCAGAGCTCTGTGAGTTCATTTGATAGCATGTTGCACTCCCTATTTGTGTCTGAAAGACATCTCAAGAAGGCAGGACATTCTGATCTACTTCAAAGATCTTCTGGCAGACAGAGACATTTGCACACAGAAAGAAGACACTCGTGGAAGATATTTGTATTCATGCTGTCAATAATATTGCCTGAAGTGATGTGCAAGAATCCTAGCCTTCAATGTGACCTACAGGAGCCAGTTCCTATACATTACACGTATCATCAGCTTGGAGATATCAACGTTGCTGGCATTATTTCTGCATTATCTACATTTTCAGATCCCTTATATTTCAGTCAACATCCTTCTCGGGCAGTTCAGGAGGGATCTGTGTGAGTACATCATCCATTTATGGTCAAATTCTGGACTGTGCTGCTAAATCACATGATGCTTGAAATGTTTTCCTCTCATGATGAAGGCTCCACAAAGAAGTATCTTAAATGAGACTCTAGGTTTATTTTATGTGAAGTGATATTTCAGCATCCACATAAAGTTGAAAGAGAGGTCAAATTTCCAATTATAAGAAACCACATCTAAATATCTTTAACTACATCTATCTAATATCTATAACTATGACTTAATTTAATTTATGAGGATGTAACTATCACTAAGATTTGTAGGGAGGGAATATTTCCCTTGATAACTTCTTCATTTGATATTTATGGCACCAAAGTTCAGCAATTTCCTTCTGAATATAAATCATTATTATTATTATTATTATTATTATTATTATTATTATTATTATTATTATTATTATTATTATTATTATTATTATTATTATTATTATTATTCACAAAAAACAACAGTGTACACAGCAAACGAGATAACTATGCTGAGTTTCGTATCACAAATCACTAGCCGAACACTTCCCAAGCATTTAGGACTGCTTGATGTATCAGCAGATTATGTGAGCAGATCCCAGTAAGGTGGCCTTCTGCAGCTGACCAATGGTGATTTTGTCAGCACCAATTGTTTTTAAGTGCTTGCCTAGGTCTTTAGGCACAGCACCCAGTGTGCCGAGTACCACTAGAACCACCTGCACTGGTTTATGCCAGAATCTCTGCAGTTCAATTTTCAAGTCCTGATATCTGGTGATTTTTTCAAGTTGTTTCTCGTTGATTCTGCTGTCACCAGGTATGGCAATGTCAATGATCCACACTTTTTTCTTCTCCACAATCGTGATATCTGGGGTGTTGTGTACCCCGGAGTCTGTATTTGGAAGTCCCACAGTAGTTTTGTATGCTCATTTTCGACCACTTTTTCAGGCTTATGATCCCACCAGTTCTTTACTACAGGCAGATGGTAGTTGTGACACAAATTCCACTGGACCATCTGAGCAACTGTGTTATGACATTGTTTGTAGTCAGTCTGAGCAATTGTCTTACAACAGCTCAGTATGTGGTTGATGGTTTCATCCGCTTCTTTGCAGAGTCTGCATTTGGGGTCATCAACAGATTTTTCTATTCTGGCTTTTAGTGCATTCATTCTGATGGCTTGTTCTTGGGCTGCAAGAATCAGGCCTTCTGTCTCTTTCTTCAATGTTCTGTTGGTCAGCCATAACCAGGTCTTTTCCTTATCTACTTTTCCTTGGATCTTTTCAAGGAACTGTCCATGCAGTGCTTTGTTACACCAGCTGTCAGGCCGAGTTTGCATTGCTGTTTTCCTATATTGATCCTTGGTTTGCTGCACTTTGAGCAGCTTCATCTTGTTGACCTCCATCAAAACTGGTTCAACACTGTCTTTCACATAATCTGCCAGAGCATGCTTCTCTTCTTCGACTGTCTGCTTCACTAGCAAAAGTCCTCTGCCGCCTACTTTTCTGGGCAAATATAGCTTGTCAACGTCACTATGTGTGTGCAGCACTTTATTATTATTATTATTATTATTATTATTATTATTATTATATTTTTAATATAAACATTCCACCTTCCATTAAACAGTGTGTCATCTGGTTACAAATATCTCTGTAACATTGTTAGTTTATAGTTCCTATCCCACAATTTCTGCCATTTATCAAGTTCTATTATATAACTAAATTTTCTTGCCCATGCTATCATTGTCTCCTTCACTTGTTCCTCTTCTAGTTTGACGCCCAATAGGTAGCTGAACAAGTTCTTTATCAATCTTTCTTCTGTCCCTGTTAATATCTTATCTAATTTTGTTAATTCATTATAAAAACATACGATTTAGCATCTTTCTCATATCTAGAATGTATCTGCACTTGCCAATACCATGTCATGTCGATCCCTTGATCACTCAATTCTTGTTTAGTTTTCCTGTTGAGCTCACTGTGGAAGCACAACACTTAGGCATGTCGCCCTGATGCTCGTCAGCCACCTACTTCCTCAATCTCGTATCTGTGCGACTGCTCCAGCTGGGAAAATAATAATGGAAGCAATGCTGTTCGCAGAGTATGCTGCAGCTGCACAGAACTGCCAGAGAGAACTCTCAGCTGTTTAGAGGTTCCCATTTTGACAGCCATCAGCTGTTCTGCATGCAGAGAGGAATGATGATATGCAGAAACGATCAATGGCATCGGACATGTCTGCCCATCTGCAATGTTGGGGCAATAACATTTGTGATTGTGCTTTCAGGGTGTTGGGAGGTGTAGGAAGTGGGTTTGCTTAGGTTAGGCATAAGTAGGAATGGGTGGAAGTGTGGGTGGAGATGGGCAGATGTAGGTTAAAATGGTGGCGTTGACATGCAGCTATAATAAGCACTGAGAGGTAGTAGCTCTCAACACTAGCTTTACTTGGAATTGATCCAGTGTTGCCTTTTGGGACTACTGTGAACTTGACTGATGAAATAAACCCTTGTTACCACAACCTATAATTGTGAGTACTGTGGTTTTTCAGTACAAATCCTCAAGTATCCAGCCAGGCTTCATTCAAAATATCTTTGTTTGATTCACTGTCCATTTTAGTTTCCTTTTTTGTCCCTTCCATTTAACTTTTATGGGTTGTGATCTGCCCAGTTCCTTATTTCTATATTTGTTTCCTGTAAATTGAGTTTTAGCTCTGCTGACATCCATATCATATCTATTCTTGACCTGTCTATGAGTCTGTTTGAATAAAATGTATCTGTCATGGCCCCGTGGCATGCTGGAACCATGACACCGAGCGTTCCGCTGTGTCTGGGTATTCTACCGCAATAGTAAGCACTTGCTGGTCGACCAACAACGGGTTGGAGTTGCTGACAGCGAGAGATGACGAGCCTCGATGACATCAGATGCTGAACTATCACAAGTTGCAGGTGGCTATCGGCAGAGTGATGAATAGGCTGACAGTTAAAAAAATGACCTCGGGGGGCGCATATACACCAGGAGGCCACAGGGGGCTTGGTGGAATGTAGAAAGCGTACTGTGGTGAGTGTATGGTAAAGGAGGGCGGTTAATTAACAGAAGAATGCACGGATCAAGGGTAACCGGAAATTAAACGGTAGCAGCCACCAGATGGTGGATAAACTCATTACGTTATTATCTGGTGGATAAATACAGCTCTGGCTGTGAGGTGCGCCAGACCTGACTTTACTATCATTTTTTTGGTGCTTGTTGTTACTCGAACCCGGACTGATATATGGATGAATAAAGACATGTCTATGTGCCATGGAGCTTTATTTCTCTTTCTTTCTGGATTTCAGCTGAACAGCTGAGAGAAAGTCAGCTCTGTATCCAATCCTTGTATGCTCCTGCCATCTCTCCTTCCCTCCGTTGGTTATTCAGTGTGGCTGCATTGAGGAGTGATGGCAGAAGGCACACATGTGGATTCGGATTTTCTGTTCGCATCCGAGGTGGATGAGGAAGAGACATCTCCATAGGACGGCGGGGTGCGTGAGTCTAGAGATGGACTTGTGAGCAGAGAATTGCCATCTACTGGTGATACTGGGGATATTCTCAAGGACAAGGATGTACAAAGAGTTACTAGACCTAAACTACACAGAGACGTGGAGGGGGAGACACAGAAAACTGTTCGGCCCAAGATGAGGGACGAAAGGAGGAGTGAGTGGGAGTTCCAGGAGGAGTGTGGGGGATGAGGTGTTCATGGAAAAACCCCTGCCTTTGCACCTCTTAATTGATTTATTTATTTTATTTATTTATTTGATTTGCCAATTGTTTACAAGATAATAAGTATAAGTGTATACATAGTTGTGAATACATGAAATGGGTACATATAAGAAAAATAAAAGAATAAGAGAAAAATAGGACAGGGACGGTAGGCACGTTGGTGCGCTTTATGCACGCCCCTACAGACCTCTTAGGAAAGGGGTGAGGTCAATAGTAGACAGTCTAAGGTTAAAGTTTTTGGGGTTTGGGGAAGAAACTACAGAGTCGGGTAGAGTATTCCAGACATTGACCACTCTATTGCTGAAGTCGTATTTCCTGCAATCAAGTTTGGTGCGGTTTACTTTGAGTTTGTATCTATTGTGTGCTCTTGTGTTGTTATGGTTGAAGCTGAAGTATTCACTGACAGGTAGGACATTGCAATGTATGATTTTATATACCATGCTTAAGTCAGACCGAAGACGGCGTAATTCAAGGTTTTCTAGTTCTAGAATTTCAAGTCTGGTGGCATAAGGTATTCTACAACTAGTAGAGGAGTGGAGAACTCTTCTTGTGAAATATTTCTGGACTTTCTCAATTGTGCTAATATCAGATACGTAATGTGGGTTCCAGACTGATGAACTGTATTCAGTATTGGTCTAGCAAATGTTTTGTATGCTCTGGTTAGTAGTGTGATATTACCAGAGAAAAAGCTACGTAGGATTAGGTTAACAACTCTTAATGCCTTTTTGGCTATGTAGTTGCAGTGGGCTCTAGCACTTAGATCATTAGAGGTGAGTATTCCAAGGTCCTTTACAGAGCTTGGGTCATCAACAAGTTCTTGACTATTCAGCTTGTATTTTATTTTCTGATTTTTTTTGCCAATATGTAAGACAGAGCATTTATTTGTTGAGATTTGAAGTTGCCATTTGTTTGACCATTCTGATACATAGTCAAGATCTTTTTGTAGGGTAGCAGTATTGTCTGTGGTATTGAACAGCTTTACATCATCAGCGAAGAGAACGCAATGTGCTCTTAATATGATCACAGAGGTCGTTTATGTAGAGTATGAAGAGAGTTGGTCCTAGAACACTGCCTTGGGGGACTCCACTATTGACAGGTACTGGATTTGATAGGACGCTCCATTTTGACCATTTGTTGTCTGTTTGACAGGAATGCTTCTATCCAGTTATTCAGTTGTCCAGAGATACCATAGGATTTTATTTTTAGGAGTAGTTTGTCGTGTACCACTGAATCAAAGGCTTTACAGAAGTCTATGTAGATTGCATCTATTGCTTTGCCCTGTTCGAGTTGTGTCGTCCATATGTTTTTGCAGTGTAAGAGTTAATGCTGGAGTATTTGAGAAGTGGAGGGAAAGGAGGATAGTTGAAGAAGATGCCTGGAGTACCTCCACCTCCAGTTTGGGAGCTAGTACTATAGAACTATTGCACATGAACTATGGAGATCTAAATATACAGGATCCCAGCCCAAAGAGTAGATGGGAGGGGTCAGGAGCTTGGACTGATGATACTTCCTATTTCAGTTTTATCCCTAGAGAAGGAAGAGAACCTAATAGTGAAAGGACTGGAAGTGACTTTACACCTGGGTTCGACGCATCATTACCTGATGTAGTTGGGCCTTCAGAACCCAGGACAGGAGGTACCAAGCATATGACTTCAAGCTTTGTTCAAGGGGATTCACCATCTCACCGTGTACAACAGGAGGGTTCCTGGGGTCAGGGAATGTCAGGCCAGTGGCCACAATGCATGGTGTGGGGACCGCCACCATTGCAAACTACATTTGATGGTAACCCAGATCGTATCGCACTGTTTCTAAGCCAAGTGGTCAATCATCTAGAATTATATGCCTCTTGCGATCCATCACAATGGTCCATAGTGGTAGCTATCATGGGGGTTTTAACTGGGGATGCAGCAGACTAGGTCGTGGAACTACACAATGAACGGGCCAGAGAATTGGTAGATATAAGTCTTTTTTTGGACTCACTCCACAATCATTTTGAGGACAGGTCTCGTGTCCACCAAACCGAGGGAGCTCTCATAGTGTTGAAGCAAAATGGGAGGCCACCAACTGAGTATGTATGGGAATTCCGACATTTAGCTGGGAAATTAAGGTCCTTGCCTGAGCGTCTGTTGGTCCGGAAATTCCGTGCCGGGTTGGATCGTAGTTTAAGACAGGCATGCTTATATAGAGGGGTCCCTCAACGATTGACAGAATGGTACAGAATTGTGGTTGAATTGGATGTTGGACTGAAGGAATTCAGAACCAAGCCTGAACCAATCCGAAAAGTACCTAAAGCTGATATTGGAGTTATGGGAGGTCAGAGCAGGCAAGGAGATGGACCCCTGGATGGTAGGGGATGACCGGCTATTAGGTGTTTCAGATGTAACCTAAAAGGTCATAGGGCGTTGGAATGCCCTGAGCTTGCCAATGAGTACATGAAACAAATGGCAAAGGCATCTGTCGGAGCAGTGACAAAATCCAGCTTTAGGAAACAGGGAATTGGTGCCGAAAAATCACGAGGACTGACTTTGAAAACGAAGGAAGAAGTATCACCATCAAGTCAACATCAATTGGAGGAACGGAGTCAACCCAGGGTTGTTTCAGGATTATATGATAGTGGTGAGGAAAGCTACAATGATACTATGGTGAGTGCTCCAGTACGTCCTTTCATGATACCAGTCATAGTGGAAGGTTTGACCATGGGACAGATTGGTAGATATGGGGCATTGATAGACACAGTCTTTACCAGGTGTCTCATTAGCCAATGAGTGGTGGATGAATTAAAGTTACGGATGGAAACATTCCCTACACCAATGAATTTCAAGCAGGTGGATGGGTCCCTGCTTGGTGGATCCCCAGCTATGGTGATGACTACTCCTGTTAAACTAGAAATCAGAACTCATTGGGAACATCTACGATTTATTGTTGTCCCATGGGAAGGCATACCACCAACGGCCCTACCGTCCGTCTTTGTTCTCTATTTTTTATTGTTGTATTTTATTATTAAATAAAAACTTATTATCTTGTAAACAATTGGCAAATCAAATAAATAAATAAAATAAATAAATATGCATGAGGCACTGATATTAGGACTTGTATGGTTGGATAAGTGGGAATGCAGGAGATGAGGAATTATTTGGATAAAAACCTAGCTCACGGCTTTATACAACAAGCCAGAAGTGGTATTCAACAGATTCTGAGATTCAACAGAATCAACAGATTCATGGAGAACCAGTAGTTGAAATATTGAGTAGTTTGGAGAACTGGCAAATAGCACCTCTGACTGGAGATTTTACAGTATCCTTCCCATGCCATGTTCACCAAGACACACCACAGAACCAGTAGTTAAAAAATTGAATCCCACCATTATATGAAGCAGACATTTATTAATGTATTTTTTTTCTTTACAGAATATTTTTTCAGAATTACCAGCATGTCCTGGCCTTAGCGTTTACTCTAAAAGAGATCAATGAAAATGACCAGATCCTTCCCAATATCACGCTGGGGTTTCATATTTTTGACAGTCATTTCAGTCCAAGGTGGACTTACTTTGCTTCAATGCTGCTGCCTTTCACTCATGGAAAATTCATCCCCAACTACAAGTGTGGGATCCCAAAACTTTTGGCTGCAGTGATTGGGGGACCTGATATCTCTCTTCACATGGCAGCTGTATTGTCCATCTACAAAGTTCCTCAGGTAAGAGGTGCAAGAAGATATACATTATTAAATTGCCATACTTCCCCAGAAGTCTGAGTGCTTCTTTCTCTAAAAAAAGGAGACAACTTTCAGAATCCTGGATATTATTATTATTATTATTATTATTATTATTATTATTATTATTATTATTATTATTATTATTATTATTATTATTATTATTATTATTATTATTATTATTATTATTATTTAAACAAATTTTATTAATTTTTAAAAGCATACAAAACATACAAGATAAATATAAAACCTTTTTTCTAAAAATTTCTAAAAATTATTTGAAAGTTTTACAACATTAACACATTTCCTTACAATCACATATTTTCCCTTTCTAACTTGCTTTATTTTCTTCTATCTTTCTCTCCATTGTCCTTTTCTAGCCTTTCTCCAAGGTTTTATTAGCTCATTCAAACATAAATACATAAGAATACAAAACATATAAACATAAAAAAAAAAATCTTTTCTGAAAGTTGCTTAATCCCGGGTCAAAACTCTTTGTACAGACACCAACTCAAATTCATATTCATTTTATATGCCATTCCATATCATATTACCATTTTCAATTTTTATATAGTTTCTTCTCTCTCTTAGATTCTCTTAATTTTATTTTATTTATCTCATCTCAGTTCAAATCATAGTATTTAGTATTCTTTGTCTGTTTATCCAGCTATCGATTTATCTTTCTTCTTTAAAAAAAAACTTCTCCTGTACACTAATTGGAGTATGGCGCTTTTACCTCTTTCCCCTACAATTATAATACTTAATATAAAATACCTAACTTACATTGGGATTCTATTTGGTACATTCTAAAATTATACAATATTATCAATACCAATACTAATCTATTCATTAATATTCATATTCTTTTATATCATAAACACTTAGCACATTACTTTTCAATTAATTAACATACTTTTGTGGGAGCATCTACTTTCCATAATTATTCCCCCACATCACATATTTTAAATCATTATTTCATTAAGGTATTCCTGCTTCTACTACTTCAAATCTCTCCTTTAAAAAAAAAAAATTTCCACTGAAATAACACAATAATTAATATTGACATTCATTTGTATCTTTCTCTCCAACTCCTTTATATCTTAACCATTTTATCCATTTCAATTAAATAAAATGCTTTTGGGAATACTTATATTTTCCACAATTATTCCCCCCCACATCATATCTCAAATCCTTATTTCATGAAATGTTCCCTTTTCTTAAGACAAATTTCACTAAGTTATATTAAACATTTTATCACACTTTAAATTACACATTACTTCCAACTTTCTAAAATTATTTCTAAATACAAATATAAAAACAATCTTATGTACCTTTAGAATCCCTTTATCAATAAAGTTTACCCATTATCTCTAAAAAAAACTCTTGTTTCTTTACATCTTGCTCTCTACTATTGAGGCTTCTCGTCCCTTTCTCCTTGCTTATTCTTCTCTCTGTCCTCTTTACCCCTTTGCTTCTCAACCTCCCTTTTTCTCTGCTTTCCTCCTTTCTGTTGTCTTCTAACATAATATCTCTTTTTCATCTTGTTTTTCTCTTTTTTGATTGCTTTTATAGGTCTTAAAGTCTCTTTTTCCTTTTTCTCTTTCTCCTTTCCTTCCCCAGCCAGTCACTTGTTCATCAAAAATGGCTTCTTCTTTATCCCAGTCGTCCTGTTGTCCATTCAATTTTACATAAGTGTAGACCGCCATTTCTAAATACTGAAAAAGAGTATCAAAAACGCCTTCCCTTCTTGCTTTTCTTTTGCATATTTTTGATATAAAAGTTTCAATCTGTCCACAAGTAATGCCATTATAAAGAGAAAAAGTTTTCCCAGACAACCACCCAAGTGCTTTTAATCAGAAATAATTCTCAAAAGTGGTAAAAACACCAAGCAATCCAAGTAGGTTAATTCTTTTAAGCACTTTCTCCTTCACTTTCTCTTTCTGGGATTGGAGTTTGATCACAAAGTTCCATTTAATATATATCTTTCAGAAGCCTTGTTAGTATTTATAGCTCTTTAAAAATCCAGGCAGTCTTCTCCTTATTTTCAAATTCCAATCCAATTTTCCCTCTCCCTTCCCACTCACAGCAAAAAATTTTTTAAAGTCTTTTTAAAAAAAAAAAATCATTCAGAAATCCTTATCTCTTCAGTATTTAATTACCTAGATTTTCAGATTTCTCTTGTTATTCCATCCGCTGTCACGTTAGGAAGGAGAGTGAAGGATATTATTTTTTTATTGATAGGATTACCATAGTAATAATTCTGAACAGACAGTGGGGTTACAAGGCATAGAAAAACATTCCCCAATGCCTGACTCTGAATTAAGAGTTGGAAGTCTTCTAGACCAACGCCTGCTCAAACAGATAACCCTATACCATTTCATATCAATGGTTGTCCAATCTCTTCTTAAATACCTCCAGTGATGGGGTAGCCACAACATCTGAAGGCAAGTCATTCAACTGATTCTGTCAGCCTTCAAGATTTTCTACTATTGCTTTGCATCTTTCGGCTGTCATAAGTAATGGGAGGAGGAGTGATCCAAGCCGATGCGAGTGATGTGGCCATTGGAGCGGTGTTACTTCAAATAAATGAGAAAGGGATTTTACAACCCTGTGCCTATACTTCCCGTAAACTATCTGAAACCGAAAGAAGGTGGGCCATCTGGGAAAAAGAAACTTTTGCAGTCCGCTGGGCTCTACTGACTTGGAAATATTTCTTGGAAGGAGCAAAACACCCGTTTGAGGTATGGACTGATCATAAGAATTTGGAGGCCTTAAAAATGCCCCAAGCAAGTTCGCTGGGCCCAGTACTTTAAACGGTTTAATTTCTCATTGAAGTACATACCGGGGGGAGGAACTTAATGGAGGATGCTCTATCTAGACTACCTCAATATAATACTACTCGCCAGGAAGTAATACGGCCGATTGTCTCAACCAAACAGCTAGCAGCTCCAGTAGTTACTAGAGCTCAAAAGAAGAAGCAAGATGTGGATTTATCGAATGGTTTGACTGCACAACTGAAAGAGGCTCTAAAACTTGATGAGTGGTTCCAGGCTCATTCGAATAACTGTACAGTTAGAGATGGATTGGCCTGGGTGGGAACCAAGTTGTACGTGCCAGAGAAACCGAGGAGCCAAATATTACAACAAGTTCATGATTCTAAAGCAGCTGGCCATTTTGGATTTGTGAAAAACTTACACCTGGTTAAGCGGCAATTCTGGTGGCCCACATTGAAGAAGGACATTGAAACTTATGTGGCTAGCTGTTCAATTTGTGCATCAGCAAAAAGACCTTCTGGTAAGCCAACAGGGCTGTTACAAAATGTGGCTAGACCAACGGCTCCGTGGAAGGAAATCTCTATGGACTTTATAGTGGAATTATCCGAAAGCAGCGGAAACACAGTTATCTGGGTGGTAACCGATTTGTTTTCCATACCTTGTTCGAAGATTCCATCTGCAAAAACATTGGCTAAACTCTTTATTTTGCATATCTATAGATTACATGGGGTTCCTGAGTGCATAATCTCGGGCAGGGGTGTTCAATTTACCTCAAACTTTTGGAAAGAGTTGCTGAAATTATTGGGCTCTGCCCAAGGCTTAAGCTCCGCCCACCATCCCCAAACCAATGGGGACTGTGAGAGAACTAACACGGTATTAGAGCAATATCTTAGATGTTACATAAATTATCAGCAAGAAAATTGGGCTGACCTATTGCCATTTGCTGAAGTGGCTTATAACAATTCTGTACATAGCAGTACTGGATTTACCCCATTCAAGGTGGCATCAGGACAAGATTTTGTACCCATACCTGAACTTCCTCGTGAAAGGCCTAACATTCAATCATTAGATGAATGGATAACACAACTCCAGCTTAATTGGCCAGTCACTCATAATGCATTAGATGATGCGCATCAAGCTCATAAGAAGTTTGCAGACAAAAAGAGAACTCCCCAAAAACCATATCAAGTAGGCGACAAGGTTTCCTTGTCCACCAGATATCTACAAACTACTCAAAAGTCAAAGAAACTTGGTCCTAAGTATGTTGGTCCTTTTTTGATTGAAAGGATTGTAAACCCTGTGGCAGTCCAATTGAAATTACCAAAAACTCTTCGATGTATTCACCCGGTCTTCCATGTTAGTTTGTTAAAACCTGAACATAGTTCCAATCTGAGGCCAACCCAAACTGATCCTCCTGTACCACTGCTGATTCAGAGTGAACAACATTTTGAAGTTAAAGAAATTCTGGACTCTCGTAAATGGAAGAGTCGACTGCAATATTTGGTTGCTTGGAAACATTTCCCTTCTTCCCAAGCTGAATGGGTCAATGAGAAAGATGTTAGAACCCCTAGGCTGATCAAAGCATTTTGTACCAAGTATCCTGATAAGCCCTAGACCTATGTTTATTGTTTGTACAGGGTTATTAATTAGTATCTTTTATGTTTCTTTCTCTTATAGGACTAACGTCTTTTTTCTAGGAGGGCTGAAGGTCAGCCTTCAAGATTTTCTACTATTGCTTTGCATCTTTCGACTGTCATAAATAATGGGGGGAGGAGGGGGGTAAAGCCTGGGAAGCGAGCTGGAGGTGTTACATTCTAGTGTTGTATAAAATGAGGAGGGAGGAGAGGACATTCTTGCTTAGGTTTCTCTTTCTTGCTTAGCTTTCTTTCCTCTGCGCAACTGCAAACTTTTATCAAAGTATGCCAAGGTCAATGGACAGAAGCCTCATCATCACCTGAGGATGTCCACATGATAATATTCACAACTTGTAATTGGAAGACTCATCTGAACTATTGGGGGTGGGAACATTTCCATCACTTTGTATATGTGGTTTACATGCCTAGTTCCTCAGATTCAGAATCCTATTGTTGCTACCACTTCATTTCCAGTAAAAGATATCTTTTCTCTAATTAAAAGAGTCTAAGTATTTCTTTCTTGGATTTTGAATGGAGCACTGCCTGACAGATTCATTGTTTTAACCTGGTTCTCTCCTTGATTAATTTCCATCCACTGATTCTTGTCCCACTTTCAGGTGCTTTGGAGAATAGATTGACCCCTGTTCTTATCCTTTTTCTCAACCTCAGGGGATATCTTGGTTGCATCTTGGTTGCTTTCTAAATAAACGCAGTTGCGAAGGGCACCCAAAGCCTCAAATGAATGTACCCAGTGTCAGAAGTTCACTTTCCATTTGCATATGTTTGTCTTCCTTTAGTTGACCTATGGCTCTGCTCCAGCCATGGAAAAAGAGACTCAAGCGGTTTTCTTCCAGCAAATGTTTCCAGATGTATCCCATGAACATAAGGGCCTCATGCTGTTATTGAAGTACTTAAGATGGATTTGGGTTGGAATTCTTGTAGCAAAGAATAAGAAAGCAGAGGAATTTGTCCAGGAAGTGGTCCCTACCTTTTCTGGGAATGGCATCTGCACTGAGTTCATAGTACAGATACCAAATGCAGATTTCTATAGTGGTTTTACTGATGTTATGGATGAAGGACTACATATATACTATGTTCTCATGAAGAGCAGGGCCAATGTGATAATCGTATATGGGAAATTTCAGACCATATCAGTTCTGAGAAGTTTCCTCCGGTTGTCAGAAGTGGAGGACATACCAAAGAAGCCAAAGATCTGGCTTATAAATGCTCAGACAGATTATGATTCAATCTCCCTTCATAAATCATGGGATATCCATTTCCTACATGGGGCTTTATCCTTTGCAGTTCATATAAAAGAGATCCAAGACTTCCAGGAATTTCTTCACAATCTAACTCCAAACAATGAACCATCATGATCATTTTCGGAAAGATTTCTGGGAACAGGCATTTGACTGTTTCTTCTCCAACTCAAGAATGGAGACATCTGAGGAAACTTGTACTGGACAGGAGAAGCTTGGGACCCTTCCTACATCTGTGTTTGAAACACGCATCAGTGGACAGAGTTACAATATTTACAACGCAGTCTATGCTGTGGCACACGCTTGGTAATCTCTGTATTTATCCAAATCCAGGGATGCAACAATAGTGAAAAATGGAAGGAAGCAGGTTCTCAACCAAGTATGGTGGCAGGTAAGTCCTATAAGCAGATTAGTGCAATGACAGCCATATCTGTATGTCTGTGGAGATTCTCGGTCATCCAAGTCATGGTTGTTCCAAAGATGCTTTTTCAAGAGGCAACTGGACTTCTTTGCTTTTCTTTGAAGACCTCCAAATGTCCTCAATGACTCTCATAAAGCATGTGAATGACCAGATGACTGCAAAGAATATAAATCCTTCTATTTCCCACCATTCACTTAGAACTGAAGAAGCTCTTGGATGAGAACTGAAACCTCTTCAAGGAAATCAATAAAGTCCAGTTGCCTCTTCGAAAAGCACCTCTGGGACAGAGGCGTAATTCAAGCGGTTCACACCGGTTCATGCAAACCAGTAGCAATGATTTGGCATGGATTGCCTAACCAGTGGCTATCCCTGGCTGGCCATGCCCCCCGACCCGGTTGCCTGGTCTCCCAGTCTCCCAGTCACTCACTTGCCCCAGTCGCTCTCCTAGCTTTCCCTACCATGTGGTGGCTGCAGTTCGGGCGGATGTCCTGCAGCTGCTGCACATGTGCACTGTGTTTGCAGCTTCTACACATAAAGTGCACATGTGCAGTGGCCCCGGAACATCCGCCCACCTGCCCGCCCCCCTCCTGGAGCATGCTTTCTTCTTCTCCCTGTGGATGCGCCTCTTCCAGCAGGTGTTCACATGTCCAGCTGCCCCTTTTTAAATGCAACAATCCTCCCCCAACCGGACGGCTGCTCTCCTCCTTCTCTGCCTGTTTGTTCTGTATGGTCAAGGAGGAGAAGAGCAGTCAGCCGGTTTTGGGAGGCTTCTTGCATTGCAAAAGAGGTGGCTGGAGACCAAAAAATAGCTGCCACCAGCCGCCTCTTTCACAGTGCAAGATGCCTGCCCCAACTGGCCAACTGCTCTCCTTCTCCTTGGCTACACAGAACAAACAGTCAGAGAAAAAAGAGCAGCTGGCCAGTTGCACTGAAAAAGAGGCAGCTGGGGGTGACTCTTTTTCAGTCTCCAGGCACCTCTTTCGGAGTGCTGCACCACTCCACTCAGACTTGCTTGGGCAAGGCCCTCTAGTGCAGTGGGCTCAATAGGGTGGATCTGCATGGCCAGCACCAAGAACACAGCTGTGGCGGTGCATTGGAGAAGCAGAGCAAAGCCACTGCAAGAGGCCTATAGGCACCGCATACATTTTTGTGTTAGAGGAAGGTAAGGTTTCAGGCAGTCAGGAAAGCTGCCTAGCCCAGAACTACCTGGCGGGGGGGAGAGGGGAGCAGGTAGCACATGCCTTGCTTGAATTTCCCAGCCCCAAAAGAGGGAGGGGAGGATACGGAAGTCTTGCCTGCTGGCTTTTTGGGGCAACACGGAACCAGAGACTGCCTGGGAGGAACCCTCATAATGAGCAATGCTGCTGAACGCTTGGAAGCATGTGTGTGTGTGTTTGTTAGTTTGTTTCTTTCTTTCTTTCTTTCTTTGTTTCAGGTGGGTCTCCTCTCCTAGCTTTAGAAGGAGAGAGGGAAGGAGGAAGGGAAGGGATAGAAAGAGAGGGAAAGAGAAGGAAAGAGAGAGAGGGAAACAGGGAAAGAGAGAGGGGGAAAGAGAGAGAGAAAGAGAGGGGGGAGAGAAAGAGAGAGAGAAGAAAGAAGAAAGAAAAGAAAGAGAAAAGGGGAAGAAAAAGAGAGAGAGAAAGGAAGACAAGGGAAAGAAAAAGAAAGAGGGGATGAAAGGAAGTGAGAGAAAGAAAGAGGGAGGGAGGAGAAAGTGAATGAGATATATGGCTGAATGGATGGATAGATAGATACATGGAAGGACAGAGGGAGGGCAAGAGAAAAAAAGGAGAGGAAGGAAGGACACAAATCCTGGCTTCAGAAGACTCTTTGAAACAGCACAGCAATCTAGGACTGGAAGGGTTCTAGGAGGATATCTTCTAGTCCAAGGGTTTTCAAACTTGGCAAGTTTAAGACTTGTGGACTTCAACTTCCAGAATTCCTGAGCTAACATGACTGGAGGAGGAATTCTGGGAGTTGAAGTCCACAAGACTTAAAGCTGTCAAGTTTGAAGACCCATGTTCTAGTCCAACGAACTGCTCCAGCAGAAGATCCTTACAGAATCATAGAATAGCAGAGTTAGAAGAACCTTGGAGGCCATCTAGTCCAACCCCTTGCTCCAGCAGGAGACCTTATATCATCTGGAATCTGGATTATTTTGGTACCTCTAACAGAGAGGAAAATTGGCAGAGGAGTTTACTAGGACAAGGCTGCCATGCAGAGGAAGGCAGAGATCGTCCTTACTTATGACCACAATTGAGCTCAAAATGTTAGTTGCTAAGCAAGAGCATAGTTAGATGAGTTTCACCACATTTTACTCAATCCATGACATCTCCTGGGTCTAATAGTCATGTACAGACTAGGGAAGTAAATCTGAAGGTGTGTGCAATGTTCTAATGTACAGAGGTTTTAGTTAAATGTGTGGCAGAAAGTGGACTATGGCTGTGTTTTTCCAAACGCAGTGAGAGTGAAAAATGTCACCCCAAAAGCAATCCCCAAAGCAATTAATCCAGGCTGTGCAGGAACACAAGGCTTGAATCACTTACATTGCGAACAACACAAGGTAGTGAGGGGAGGGGGAAAAGGTGGAGAGGGAAGCTTGTTCCACTCACCCCACGGGCCTGGCCTGGCCACCAACGTGTGGCCTGGCCACCGAGGTGCTTCCTTCTGCTTCTTTCTTCTGCTTTTGGCTGCACACAAGGAAAGCAGCAAAAGACTTTCTTTCTCTCCCCCAAATTCTGCCAGAAATGAGTCCTTATTGGTGACACACAGTGATTTTTCCAACTTCTTTCTTTATTATTTTGCATCTATTGGCAAAATCTTGTAGGACTGCCCACTTTACTGTTGGTATTAGCAATATCCTCTGTTAACCATAAGGAAGGGACTCCATTCCATTATAGATAATATATTCAAATGTATGAGACAATAATAGGATAAAACATAATGTAACTGGAAAATGTATTTGCTTGTGTGTATGAATAAAGTATATACATAGATAAACATAAACCTTTTCAATTACATTTATCTTGTTATCATCTTCTTTCTGGTCTGCAATATTTCAAATCAAACCTTAGCGTGGCTACAGCAAGTATAAGGCTGTTTACAAGTAAGAATAGCATTAAACTTTTATAGCACTATACATCTACCATTTCTTATGCATTTATTAGAAGTCATCCAGTTTATGAGGCTTTAGTAATTAAATGAATTGTGAATTAATTTTTTCTGGGTTTTCTTTTATTTTGCTATTCTACATTACTTTTTTTCAGTAACCTGATATTTAACCTCTGCCTCTATATTGGAAAGATTGTTATGTTATATTTGTTTGATACTGGCTTACAACTAAAATATAAAAAAAGTTTTAACATTTTCTTTGTTTAAAGAAACATCTATGTGTATATTTTGAACATATGAATTTAATCTCCTCTCTCTCCTTTTCTCTCTTTGTCTCTCTCTGGCTGTCCCTGTATTTCAGGTTCATTCTTTTCTGAGAAGTGTCAGATTCAACAACAGTGTTGGGGAGAAGGTCTCCTTTGATGAAAATGGACAATTCATTGGTGGATATGATATTATCAACTGGATCTCATTCCCAAACCAATCCTTTGTTAGGATCAAAGTTGGGATGATAGATCCTACAGCTCCAGCAAATATGTTCTTCAATATTTCTGTAGATTCCATCATGTGGCCAGTAGGTTTTAATCAGGTTAGATGTCTGAATGTAGACTGCCCTGCCTTCATATATGTAGCATAAAAATATCTTTACTGATTAAAGTCTTACAGCATCATATCTGAACTAGCCTAAATACCAATGTTCTACGGAAGGAAAAAATTGTCTTAGGAAGGATTATTTTGCAATAGTTGATATAAAATATTGTATTCTTTACTTTGGGCCTTTATTATTATGTACAATGGTTTCATGGCTTTGAAGTAAAAGCTACAATCCAGTACACTAAATTTCATCAGTCTGGTGACTTCAAAATTAAGAAGTTGAGAAAAACATCTTTAACCAGCACAAAAATTATCTTTGGAAACTGGGGTTGATAGTCTTAGAAAGCCATTGATAGCAATAATGCTAAATATTGAATGAATTATTATTTCAGACCAATTAGATCTCAAAATGATGTAATCACATTACTTCTCATTATCAATCCATTTTTATGCACTTGATTCCACACTAACAATATCTTTCAAAGAACATTCTTTTTACTCTGTATCTTAAAATCTCCTTCATTCACTGATAGACGTTGCCTTTATCTCTGTGTAATGATCCCTGTGAGACAGGATACAGCAAGGAAAAGTTAGAAGGGGAATCATTTTGCTGCTATGCCTGCCGTCTGTGTCCAGAGGGGAAAATATCAAAAAAGAAGGGTAGGAAATTTCCAAAAACACTATAATGGGACTAAGCCATGAGGGTACAACACTGTCTATAATCCACTCCATCAATTCCAATTGATGTCTTCTTTTTCAGATGTAGATGACTGCTCTCCATGTCTGGAAGATCAGTATCCAAATCCCGACAAAAATATGTGCATTCCAAAGCGGATCATTTTTTTGTCCTATGAAGAACCCTTGGGGATCAGTCTGATTGTTCTTTCCCTTTGCTTTTCTTTGATGACAACTTTGGTCATCACAATCTTCATGAAACACAAAGATACTCCCATCGTCAAAGCCAACAACCGGAATCTCACCTACATTCTCCTAGTTTCCCTCCTCCTCTCTTTCCTTTGTGTCTTTCTATTTCTTGGGAGACCCAATACAATTGTGTGTCTCCTTCGACAGCCAGCTTTTGGGCTCATCTTTTCAGTGGCGGTTTCTTCTGTCTTGGCTAAAACCTTTGTTGTGGTTCTAGCTTTCATGGCCACCAAACCTGGTTCCAGATTGAGGAAATGGGTGGGGGGAAGAATGGTCAGTTTCATTCTTCTAGCCTGCTCCCTTGTCCAAATGTGTGTTTGTGCTGTGTGGCTGATAACATCCCCACCATACCCAGATTTTGATGCACACTCAATACCTGAAGAACTCATCCTGGAGTGCAATGAGGACTCAGTCATGTTCTACTGTGTTTTGGGCTTTATGGGTTTTCTTGCTCTGGTTAGCTTCTCTGCTGATTTTCTAGCTAGCCAAATTCATCACCTTTAGCATGTTGGTCTTCTGCAGTGTTTGGCTGTGTTTTATCCAAACCTTTCTAAGCAGAAGAGGAAAATATACATTGGCTGTGGAGATTTTCTCCATGATCTCATCCAGTGCTGGATTATTGGTGTGTATCTTTCTTCCCAAGTGTTTTATCATTGTGATGAGACCCGAACTGAATGATAAACATCAGCTAATGAAGAGAAATTTTTAACAAATCTTTCCATTTTCCTGATATCCTTTGGAGATCTTCCCCAGTAGCACATTTTAGCCAGAGAACAATGTGCAGTAAGATTGGCCTTCTAGATTGCCCTTTGTCTGTGATTTAAGATAGGTCAGAACTTTTTTTCCCTTCTTGAAGGCAATTATAAATGGGGACCAGTGGTGGGATTCAGATAATTTAACAACCAGTTCTCTGCCCTAATGACCAGTTGGGTAGGTGTGGCTGGGTGGGCATGTGACTGGGTGGGCTTCGCCAAATCAACATCACTCACATCAAGGGGAGCTTCTCCTCGCTTGGCCTCTTGTAACTGTGGGGATGCTGCAATGGTTGTAAATGTGAAAAACAGTCATAGGTCACTTTTTTCAGTGCCATTGTAACTTTGAATGTTGTAAGTCAAGGATTACCTATACAAAAATACAAAAAGAAAATATTGGAATGTGCTGAAATGAGTAGATTGACATTTGAAATTAGAGAAGAAGAGGATAAACAATTTTATAAAATTTGGGATCTTTTCTATCAATGGTTAGACAATAAAATACAGTAATGAAATATGTAGACTTTTAGAAAATAATAAATATATAAAGATGTACTTCTTTCTTATTATATCTACAAAATGATTTTAGGATAGATTTGGGATGATAATATGAACTGTTATAAAATAAACTAAGTAAATTATGATTATCTTGTAAAACATGAATGAATAAAAGTATAGTCAAATGATTGATTAATAATGATACTAAGGTATTTAATTTTTGATTGACAATATGAGATTATATGCAATGTAATTATAATTGCATACTATAAAATGGAAGCACAAAACAATTTGTAAACCAACCGGCACATTGTATGTACACCTATGGAAGATAGCTTGATGTTTTTATGTTTTGTTTGTTCATGTTTGTTTTTAAAAACCAATAAAAAAATTAAAAAAATACAAAAAGCTTCTTTGCCTGCAGAAAGCTGCCCTAAATGCCAATCATTAGATTAAAAATACTTGCAAGCTGGAGTTACAAATCAGGCAGGGGGCCAGAGCACCTTGAGGAATTAAAATAGTGCAATAATAACTATCAGCAGCTGATTCTTCCTCATAAAGTAAAATCCTTTAGTAGAGAGGTCATTTAAGCTCTCCAGAAAGAGCATACTCAGGAGAAGCCAACTTTAGATCCTTTTCCATGACTTAAAGATACCAGCTGGTCTCACTCACCTCACAAGATGTCCTAAGGAAATCATCCAAGTTTAAGGAAAGATCACAGGCTCCCCAGAAAGGAAATAAAAAATCAGTGCCAAGCTTGCATCTGGCCTCTTGAAAGTACACCCCAAAAGGACAGTGCCAGAAACCACCAAAGCAGTGAAGGAAGACCCCCTCCTCGGATAGAAAAAGAAACCATGAGGCAGGAAAAAATGTAAACACAATGCAAATTATGAAATCACAACAGTAGCTGTTGGTTCTTAAACAATTACCAAGACACAGGAACTAGCCAGATTTCTCAACCCAGTTTCTTTTCAGGAACAGAGATTAACCATTTTCATTCCTGAATAGGGAAAATTATTCCATCAATAAACACAGGATTAAACATCGCCAAGCACAGAATTAAACTTCATCAAAAACTAGTTTTAGACCAAAACTCAGAAAGGGTATGTAAATTCACATTTGAACATCAATCAATTTGAATGTCAATCTTTCTAGCTAGCCAAGAAACCTTGCTGAATGTCACTCATCTTGGTTCCTTGTCATTGAAAGCTTCTTTCCGCCAGCTCTGCTTCATTGTTCAATTATTTCTTCAAAGTGCTGATTGTTGCATCCCAGCTGGAAAAACTCCAACAGGGAGTATTTCCTCCCAACAGCAGCATAAAAAGCTTAAAACAACCTTTCCCCTTTAAGAAAGTCAAGCCCCAGCAATGTACCAGCATAGAAGAAAAAAACTCAGGAGAAGCTCAGGTGACAGGAAGTCTAGGCATACTGCCAAGAATCTAATAAGTGTTAATGGAGAGGCAGTTTCTATAAGCAGGACAATAAAGATTAGGCTAGAATCAACACAAGAATGTTTCCTGCCTTCCTTACAGGATTAGTCCTGTAAAGTGGGAAAAAAGGAGATTTCTTCCATTAACCAGTTCTTCAAACTGCTCAGAAAGTTTACAAAAGGTTCTAGCAAATAGGTGAGAACCGGTAGAATCCCATCCCTGATGGGGACCATAAAAGATGTATGGTCATATTTCGTGTATTATAGGCAGCTCTGATTAAATATATGATTAAATATGAATTGTAAATTTTTCTTGACTGATCATTTTAATCCACATCCATTGTGGAAAAATAGTGGAGTTAAATACGAATAGCTTTTCATTTAAAAAGTTAGAGCTTATGAATGGTTTCTGAAACAAGCAAACACTGACAGTTTTCTAGTGTACATCATGTGTAGAGGTTACCTATGAAAAATAGGTTAAATTCAAAACATCTGCCTGGAATTTGCAGAGCCTTTGCAACTAGGTGATCTAAGAAACTGTCTCACCCCAATGAGATTTATTTATTTTATTTATTTATTTATTTTTGTCAATTGCTTACAAAATAATAGGTATAAGTAAAAACATAGTTATGAATACATGAATACATAAAAGAAACAATATGACAGGGACGGTAGGCACGTTGGTGCGTTTTGCATGCCCCTACAGACCTCTTAGGAAAGGGGTGAGGTCAATAGTAGGCAGTCTAAGGTTAAAGTTTTTTAGGTTTGGGGAAGAAACCACAGAGTCAGGTAGAGTATTCCAGACATTGACCACTCTGTTGCTGAAGTCGTATTTCCTGCAATCAAGTTTGGTGCGATTAACCTTGAGTTTGTATCTATTGTTTGCTCTTGTATTGTTATGGTTGAAGCTGAAGTATTCATTGACAGGTAGGACATTGCAATGTATGATTTTATATACTATACTTAGATCGGACCAAAGGTGGCGTAGTTCTAGGTTTTCTAGGTCTAGAATTTTGAGTCTGGTGGCATAAGGTATTCTACAATGAGTAGAGGAGTGGAGAACTCTTCTTGTGAAATATTTCTGGACTTTCTCAACTGTGTTAATATCAGATACGTAATGTGGGTTCCAGACTGATGAGCTGTATTTGAGTATTGGTCTAGCAAATGTTTTGTATGCTCTAGTTAGAAGTGTAATATTACCAGAGAAAAGGCTACATAAGATTAGGTTAACAACTCTTAACACCTTTTTGGCTATGTAGTTACAGTGGGCTCTCGCACTTAGGTCATTAGAGATGAGTATTCCAAGATCCTTGACAGAGTTTGGATCATCAACAAGATCTTGACTATTCAGACTGTATTTTATTTTCTGATTTTTTTTGCCAATATGTAAGACAGAGCATTTATTTGTTGAGATTTGAAGTTGCCCCCAGTTCCCCAGGGATGTGAACCAATCGAGTCTCAGGAGGCTAGGTAGTGCTACTAAACACTAACAGCAATGGTCCTGAAAATTGGCCATACTCTACATTGAACTCGCTGCTCCCCAAAATGAGTATATGGTTCCCTTGGTAGTCTCGTAGTTGTACTGGACTGAGTTTGAGAGTCCGGCTCACCTTTTATTTCATATCTCCTTCATGATTTCCCATGATACTATTGTGGTGGCCAATCCTGTGTCCACTTCCAACTTCCATGGCACCCCTTCTATGTTAACATATATTTTTGTCACATATATTTTTTGATGGGGGTGGCTTCCTGATTGTTGGCTGACATTTCCATGGGCCGCCCATTGGTTTGAATTGTGAAACATGATTCCTCTCTGTCTTTTCACCTTTGGAACCAGTGTTTCCCTCCACTTGGACATGCCTTGGACATGCTTTTGGGGATTAACACAGGGAATGCTGCACAGCACACATGTGCGAGGTGTCCCTTTTTCCCACAGTGCCAGCAAATCGTGTTTTTGTGCCAGTATGCTGATCGCTGGTGTCTCCCCTCCCTCCCCCGCAGCCCATGCACTTGGCTGACCTTCTGTCAGTATCTGCATCATGGCTCTTGGGGGCTGACCTCATGTGATGCATGTTGTCCTCATCTCCATTCTCATCGTCAATGTCCTCTGTTTCTTCATAATTAACCATGGCTCCCTGCCTGGTAGATCATGGGCTGGTTGACTTGTGCTTTTGAATTTCCTCCGTTGATCCACCTTATTGCCCGGCAGCGACTGCTTCATTGAAAGCCTCTTCTAGTGTTAATGTGGCCCGGGCTAGCAGGCATCTCTGCAATTTAATGTCCCACATGCCACTCACCAGTTGGTCCCTGAGGGCCTCATCCATGTTGCGGAACTCGCAATACAATGCAGCATTCTGAACTTTTGGCCATGTAGCGGTTAATGGACTCACCCTCTCTTTGTTCCCAGCGATGAAATGTGTGTCATCTGGCAATGCTGTAGGGTCATGGAGCATAATGCCAAGTCAATTTCTCCTGTAATGTGCTCCAAGGGACCGTTTGCAGTGGGTCTGGTGTGATGAACCCCAAGCTGTTTCAAAAACTTGCTTTCCGCAGCTACTCAGAAAAAGGGCTCTATTCTGGTTCTCTGTGATGTTTGTGTAGTCGTTTGCTTCTAGGATGCAGTTGAACTGTACTAAGTACAAATCCCATGTTTCTGTTTCAGGGTCGAATGGCACAAACTTTGTGGGGGTGGGTTGTCATTCTTCTCAGCTTTGTTCTCTGCAGTGATCCATTTGGCTCCCATCCCAATCAATCCCACCTTCATCGCGAGTTGCTAGGTTCAGCAATCGGAAGAACTGCTAGGAACCAGGATCCACTCAACTGTTTCTTACATGGAAAGTATTGCAACAAAGTTACTGAACAAGCACGGTTCCCACTGGTGGGCAGCCTTTATATACTTGCTGCCCACTCCGCTATTATCTAATGGACACTAATGAATTTCCCACGCTACTTTGTAACGGGCTATTAGGTGTCCGCTCCTGAGCAGACACAACGAATAGAATAGAATAGAATAGAATAGAATAGAATAGAATAGAATAGAATAGAATAGAATAGAATAGAATAGAATAGAATAGAATAGAATAGAATAGAATAGAATAGAACTATATTTACACTTGTGTCTTCATTTATGGATATAATTGCTTTATTTTTGTCTTGTGACTCCTGCCTTCCTGCCTCAGGAGGTCCTTACATATTTTGAAGATGTTCACATATGTGACTGTCTCTCATTATCTAATTAGCAGTTTCTCTCCTCCAGATCCTAGGGGATCCCATGGAAAAAGGAGGTACAGACTCTGAAGGATGCTATTTATTGTCCGCATGATATTCCATCCCATGGCTCAGAGGCCCAGTGCTCTGTGAGTTCATTTGATAGCATGTTGCACTCCCTATTTGTGTCTGAAAAACATCTCAAGAAGACAGTTGAGTCTGATCTACTTCAAAGATCTTCCTGCAGACAGAGGCATTTAAACACAGAAAGAAGACACTCATGGATGATGTTAGTTTTTATGGAGTTGCTATTAATAGTAATGTCTCAAGTGGTGTGCCAGGATCCTAACCTTCAATGTGACCTACAGGAGCCAGTTCCTATACATTACACGTATCATCAGTTTGGAGACATCAACATTGCTGACATTATTTCTGCCTTGTTTACATTTTCTGATCCCATTGATTTCAGTCAACATCCTTCTCAGGCACTTCAGGGTGGAACTGTGTGAGTGCATCATCCATTAATTGCCAAATTCTGGAATGTGCTGCTAAATCATATGATGCTTGAAATGTTTTCCTCTCATGACAAAGGCTCCAGAAATAAGTATCTTAAATGAGACACCTAGGTTTATTTTGTAAGAAGTGATATTTCTCTCTCTGGGCACGCTAGAATATATCTGCTGAACAAAACTCTGCATTGGTGACAGGAAGAGGATCCAGGCATTAAAACACTCTGCTAGCTCCATTCGGTTACCCTGACACCACCCCACAAGGGATTATGGGGTCATTAAATGAAGATGATGAAGATGATGTGGGTGTATGTGTGTGTACACACACAGGCATGCGTGTGTGCTAATATTTTTCATTGCATTTTCCAGGATCTGGGCTTAATAGTAAAGATGGATGCATTACTAGAGGGAACAAGAGCAGGAATAAGTAGGTCCTAATCCTTCTATATAGAGCTTTAATGAGATCCCATTTGGAATGTTATATCCAGTTTTGGAGATCTCACTTAAAAAACTGATATTGAAAAGATTGAGTGAGTCCAGAGATGAGCAACAAAAATGGTGCATTGTCTGAGGGACAAAACATACCAGGGCGAAAGTGTACTAGAAGCTTGGAACCAACTTCCAAGCAAAGGTAACAGGCCAATCATCAGTAACTGAGTTTGAACATGATTGGGCTAAACAGATGTCCATCATCTGACAAAAATTGAAACAATAGAAAAATAACAAATACATTAACAAGAAAACAAATAATTCAGGGGATACCATTAAATCTTTTTCTGCCCTTGCAGGTGCCATGATATGAAGCAAACATTTCTTAATATATATATTTTCTTTACAGAATAGTTTTTTCAGAATTACCAGCATGTCCTGGCCTTAGCATTTACTCTAAAAGAGATCAATGAAAATCACCAGATCCTACCCAATATCACGATGGGCTTCCATATTTTTAACAGCCATTTCAGTCCAAGCTGGACTTACTTTGCTTCAATGCTGCTGCCTTTCACTCATGGAAAATTCATCCCTAACTACAAGTGTGGGGTCCCAAAACCTTTGGCTGCAGTGATTGGAGGACCTGATATTTCTCTTCACATGGCAGCTGTATTGTCCATCTACAAAGTTCCTCAGGTAAGAGATGCGGAAGATATTCTTTATTATATTGCCATACTTCCCCAGAAGTCTGTGTGCTTCTTTCTCTAAAGAAAGGAGACAACTTTCATATTCCAGGATATTATTTTTTGCTTGATAGGATTACCATAGCAGCATGAATACTCATAACTCTGAACAGACAGTGGGGATACTGGGCATAGAAAAACATTCCCTAATGCCAGACACTGAATTAAGAGTTGGGAGGAACCATGGAAGTCTTCTAGTCCAACGCCTGCTCAACCAGATAACCCTATACCATTTAATTTCAATGATTGTACAACCTCTTCTTAAATACCTCCACTGATGGGGCACCCCCAACATCTGAAGGCAAGCCATTCAACTGATTCATTGTTCTAACCTGGTTCTCTCCTTGATTAGTTTCCATCCATTGCTTCTTGTCCCACTGTCAGGTGCATAGGAGAATAGGTTGACCCCTGTTTTTTCCTCAACCTCATGATATAGAGGGACATCTTGGTTGCTTTCTAAATAAACACAACTAGTTGCATAATGTTTCAGTATATAAACTCAAGGGCACCCAAAGCCTTAAATGAATATAAACAGTATCAGAGGTTACTTAGACCTTTCCATCTGCATATGTTTGTCTTCCTTTAGTTGACCTATGGCTCTGCTCCAGCCATGGAAAAAGAGACTCAAGCGGTTTTCTTCCAGCAAATGTTTCCAAATGAATCCCATGAACATAAGGGCATCAAACTGTTATTGAAGTATTTGAGATGGATCTGGGTTGGGATTCTAGTAGTAAAGGATGAGAAATCAGATAAATTTGTCCAGGAGGTAGTCCCTACCTTTTCTGAGGATGGCATCTGCACTGAGTTCATAGCAGAGTTACCAAATATAGATTTCTATAATGACTTTACTGATGTAATGGATGAAGGACTACATATATACCATGTTCTCATGAAGAGCAGGGCCAATGTGATAATCGTATATGGAAAAATTCAAACCATATCAGTTCTGAGAAGTTTCCTCCGGTTTTCAGAAGTGGAGGACATTCCAAAGAAGCCAAAGATCTGGCTTATAAATGCTCAGACAGACTTCACCTCACTTTCCCTTCATAAATCATGGGACATCCATTTCCTACATGGGACTTTATCCTTTGCAGTTCACACAAAAGAGATCCCAGACTTCCAAAAATCCCTTCACAATCTAAGTCCAAACAGTGACCATCATGATCATTTTCGGAAAGATTTCTGGGAACAGGCATTTGGTTGTTTCTTCTCCAACTCAAGAATGGAGACATCTGAGGAAACTTGTACTGGACTTTTTTTTTATTTTTTTTTTATTTTTTTTTATTGGGTCCCTTTTTTTTGTTTTCCCACTTTTTTATACCTATATTTATTATTTTTTAAAAAAATGGAAAACCAAAAAAAAAATAAAATAAATAAATAAGGAGAAGCTTGGGAACCTTCCTACATCTGTGTTTGAAACACGCATCAGTGGACAGAGTTACAATATTTACAATGCAGTCTATGCTGTGGCACATGCTTTGCAATCTCTGTATTTATCCAAATGCAGGGGTGCAACAATAGTGAAAAATGGAAGGAAGCAGTTTCACAATCAAATATGGTGGCAGGTAAGCCTGTAAGCAGATTAATGCAGAGACAACCATATCTGAATGTCTGTGGAGATTCTCAGTCATTCAGGTCCCAGTTGTCCCAAAGGTGCTTTTTCAAGGGGCAACTGGACTTCTTTGCTTTTCTTTGAAGACCTCCAAATGACTCTCAATGACTCTCAGAAAGAGAGTCCTCAATGACTCTCAGAAAGAGTGTGAATGACCGGATGACTGCAAGGAATATAAATCCTTTCATTCCACACCTTTCACTTAGAACTGAAGAAGCTCTTGGATGAGAAGTGGAACCTCTTCAAGGAAAACAAGAAAGTCCAGTTGCCTCTTTGAAAAGAAACTTTGGGACAATGATATCTGCAGTTGCAAGGTCTGTCCATAAACTCAAACAAACAATATTGTATAGGGGGATTAACTTTAGGTCTAAAAGTGAGATGTATTAATGGATTAACCAACTGATTCTATCCCTGAAATTGACAGACTTGCCCAAAACTTTCTTGGTGACACACAGTGATTCTTTCAAGCTGCTTTTTTATTGTTCTGCATTTATAAGCAAAATCCTGTAGGATTGCCCACTCTACTATCAGTATTATCAATATATTCTTTTAACCATAAGGAAGGACTACATTCCCTTATAGATAACTTGCTGGATAATGATGCTTTGCTATGAAACTATGTGGTTGGCCTTGATAAAGCTTGAAAATTAATGATTAGTTTCGATCAGGCCTGATAAATTGACACTTAAAGCTTGAAAATTAATGAGTAGTTTAAAAAGGCACTGTATTATTTCATTCGAGACAGTAAGCTAAATTTCTGTTACAGATTAAGACATTATGATAAATCTAACAGCAGTAAAATAGATGGGCCCTTTAATCTCACCAGCACTCCTGGCTTTTTGGTCATGCTAATAACTTGCATAGCATAGACTTTCAATTTGTCTTCTCAGATGAATTGCTCAGGACCTCCCTGTAAACAACATTCCTGGTTTTGCTCTGTGGCTGGTGAATGGCCAGGCTCAGGTGAACTGACTCTGGAGCATACCACATACAATTGGCCATGGGAGAGAGTCACTCCTCAGATGCACACCAGCCACTTTTAAAGTCTGCCCCTGGACCTTATTGATGGTGATGGCGTAGCACATCTTAACGAGAAATTGTAGACATTTGAACTCAAAGTGGTAATCTGATGGGATTAGAGCAGTGGTGAAATTCAACCACCTCACACCACCTCGGGAAAGGTGCTAGGGACGATTTGAATTGGTTGGCCATGCCCATGCCCACCCGCCTTCTCTTCGTTTTACAGACTGAGTCCCACCAAGCCACTCCCACCAAGCCATGCCCACAGAGCCAGTAGGGGAAAATTTTGAATTTCACCCCTGGATCAGAGGAATTCAGGGGATGAAAACAGTTTCTCCCTGATTGATGCCTGTGAAAATTGTGGCTTCAATTACATGTTTGTACAGAGTCTTCACCTGAAGCCTGGTGCCACTGCACAGTTTTGGAGGGCTCAGATTGCATAACAGCATGATTGGAGCGCCAACCTTGAGGTAGAGGACATTAAAGCTTTTCCTGTGTTTTTTCCCTCTTTTCCCTTTAAGTGGTGTTACAGTAGAAGGAACAGATTTGTCAGAACTGAAGAGGTCAGTGTAAGAAGTGAGTTGGGGCTAGGACACTATGCAGGACAAATTCGGTTCACATTCCGTTGGCTCAGTGGTGGTGGGTGATTGAAACTCATAAGGGAATATCTCTCCTGCCACCTTGAGTTTGGAAGCAGTATCATAGGTTGAAGGTTTAGATATTTTGATAGGTACCGACATTTAGTACTGTAAGGAGCCACAGACCCCTCCTGAGTGAAGGTGTGGAACATCTGGCAGTTTGAACCGAGGTAACGGAATGTGAGGCAACTGGCAGTTGGAACAGAGTTCTTTTCAGGTGTGGAGGAGGAGTTGAATGTCTAACTCCTTAGCATCAGAGGGTGTTAATACCCAGAAGCAGTTCCATACATGGAAGGTATAGACATTTTTTAAAAGTTTTCTTTATTAAACAATTAAACAATCAACAGACACAAAGACAGACAATTCTTACAATAAAAAAGTTGAACGTGGTACAGTCTTCCTAACATCAATCATTGTCATTGCTTCGCTAAATCCAATAGTAATATTACATAATTCTCCTCTGTTAAGGTATAAGCATTTTGATGAGGTACCGATGTTTAGTACTGTAAGGAGCCCCAGACCGCTCCTGAGTGAAGGAGTGGAATGTCTACCAGTTTGAACTGAGGTAATGGAATGTGAGGCAACTGGCAGTTGGAAAAGAATTCTTTTCAGGTGGGGAGTAGGAGTAGAACTCCTTAGCATCAGAGCATGTTAATTACCATATAAGAAATACTAATGAAATACTAATGATCTGATTATCATTTCAAAAAATCATTTCTTAGTGAGCTCCTACCAGCCAAGAGGAACATACATGCCAAATTTCAAGTTTGTAGGCTTTAAAGTTATGGAAATTCTATGATGAATGAGTGGTACTTGGCATTTATATATAGATAACTAGCTCTATACCTGCACTTCGCTATGAAACTATGTGATCTGGCTTAGTTTTGGGGGAGGAAAATTTGGCTAGCATCCTGTCAGTGTGTGAGAGAGTTGAGGGCTGTTTGGAAACTGAAACATGGAAACTGAACAGTATTCGCTGTGTGAGCAAGAAGGAGACAGCAAGGAGTCTCAGCATGGCTTAGCTCAACTAGTCAATA